>NC_088415.1:32876757-32921757 GCF_034236695.1 Oncorhynchus nerka
ACAGTGCCACTGACACGGCCTGCAACGAAAACATGCGGTCTCTCCTTCACTGCAGCCGAGGTGAGTAAGACATTTAAACGTGTTAACCCTCGCAAGGCTGCAGGCCCAGACGGCATCCCCAGCCGCGCCCTCAGAGCATGCGCAGACCAGCTGGCCGGTGTGTTTACGGACATATTCAATCAATCCCTATACCAGTCTGCTGTTCCCACATGCTTCAAGAGGGCCACCATTGTTCCTGTTCCCAAGAAAGCTAAGGTAACTGAGCTAAACGACTACCGCCCGTAGCACTCACTTCCGTCATCATGAAGTGCTTTGAGAGACTAGTCAAGGACCATATCACCTCCACCCTAGCTCGGCATTCAATACCATAGTACCCTCCAAGCTCGTCATCAAGCTCGAGACCCTGGGTCTCGACCCCGCCCTGTGCAACTGGGTACTGGACTTCCTGACGGGCCGCCCACAGGTGGTGAGGGTAGGCAACAACATCTCCTCCCCGCTGATCCTCAACACGGGGGCCCCACAAGGGTGCGTTCTGAGCCCTCTCCTGTACTCCCTGTTCACCCACGACTGCGTGGCCATGCACGCCTCCAACTCAATCATCAAGTTTGCGGACTGACACAACAGTGGTAGGCTTGATTGCCAACAACGACGAGACGGCCTACAGGGAGGAGGTGAGGGCCCTCGGAGTGTGGTGTCAGGAAAATAACCTCACACTCAACGTCAACAAAACTAAGGAGATGATTGTGGACTTCAGGAAACAGCAGAGGGAACACCCCCTATCCACATCGATGGATCAGTAGTGGAGAGGGTAGCAAGTTTTAAGTTCCTCGGCATACACATCACAGACAAACTGAATTGGTCCACTCACACTGACAGCGTCGTGAAGAAGGCGCAGCAGCGCCTCTTCAACCTCAGGAGGCTGAAGAAATTCGGCTTGTCACCAAAAGCACTCACAAACTTCTACAGATGCACAATCGAGCATCCTGGCGGGCTGTATCACCGCCTGGTACGGCAACTGCTCCGCCCTCAACCGTAAGGCTCTCCAGAGGGTAGTGAGGTCTGCACAACGCATCACCGGGGGCAAACTACCTGCCCTCCAGGACACCTACACCACCCGATGTTACAGGAAGGCCATAAAGATCATCAAGGACATCAACCACCCGAACCACTGCCTGTTCACCCCGCTATCATCCAGAAGGCGAGGTCAGTACAGGTGCATCAAAGCTGGGACCGAGAGACTGAAAAACAGCTTCTATCTCAAGGCCATCAGACTGTTAAACAGCAATCACTAACATTGAGTGGCTGCTGCCAACACACTGTCATTGACACTGACCCAACTCCAGCCACTTTAATAATGGGAATTGATGGGAAATGATGTAAATATATCACTAGCCACTTTAAACAATGCTACCTTATATAATGTTACTTACCCTACACTATTCATCTCATATGCATATGTATATACTGTACTCTAGATCATCGACTGCATTCTTATGTCACTAGCCACTTTAACTATGCCACTTTGTTTACTTTGTCTACATACTCATCTCATATGTATATACTGTACTCGATACCATCTACTGTATGCTGCTCTGTACCATCACTCATTCATATATCCTTATGTACATATTCCTTATCCCCTTACACTGTGTATAAGACAGTAGTTTTGGAATTGTTAGTTAGATTACTTGTTGGTTATCACTGCATTGTCGGAACTAGAAGCACAAGCATTTCGCTACACTCGCATTAACATCTGCTAACCATGTGTATGTGACAAATAAAAAATTTGATTTGATTTGATTTGATTTGGTATTTCTATCTGCAACATTCAAGAACTTTTAGCAGTGAACATGACCATAAACAAGTGGTCAACCTTCAGAGCTTGTGTGAGCACAATGTTGCCACTAGAGGGCAGTCCAGGGTTGTGCTGGACAGATGTGTAGTTAGGCAGGTGTCTGCGTGAGCTGATGCAGGCAGACTTGTCTTTCCTCACAGCTGCTGTGTATGCAGACAGGCACAGTGAGAGACTACAGAGCGGTGTAGTAATTGCAGTCATGATTGAGGCTGTAACCCATTGTTCTACTTCTTGATTATTATTTGTGCACTTGGTCAACATTTTTGCGAGAATATTAGGAGCTTTTTTATTTTATTTCACCTTTATTTAACCAGGTAGGCTAGTTGAGAACAAGTTCTCATTTGCAACTGCGACCTGGCCAAGATAAAGCATAGCAGTGTGAACAGACAACACAGAGTTACACATGGAGTAAACAATTAACAAGTCAATAACACAGTAGAAAAAAAGGGGGGAGTCTATATACAATGTGTGCAAAAGGCATGAGGTAGGCGAATAATTACAATTTTGCAGATTAACACTGGAGTGATAAATGATCAGATGGTCATGTACAGGTAGAGATATTGGTGTGCAAAAGAGCAGAAAAGTAAATAAATAAAACAGTATGGGGATGAGGTAGGTGAAAATGGGTGGGCTATTTACCAATAGACTATGTACAGCTGCAGCGATCGGTTAGCTGCTCAGATAGCTGATGTTTGAAGTTGGTGAGGGAGATAAAAGTCTCCAACTTCAGCGATTTTTGCAATTCGTTCCAGTCACAGGCAGCAGAGTACTGGAACGAAAGGCGGCCAAATGAGGTGTTGGCTTTAGGGATGATCAATGAGATACACCTGCTGGAGCGCGTGCTACGGATGGGTGTTGCCATCGTGACCAGTGAACTGAGATAAGGCGGAGCTTTACCTAGCATGGACTTGTAGATGACCTGGAGCCAGTGGGTCTGGCGACGAATATGTAGCGAGGGCCAGCTGACTAGAGCATACAAGTCGCAGTGGTGGGTGGTATAAGTTGCTTTAGTGACAAAACGGATGGCACTGTGATAGACTGCATCCAGTTTGCTGAGTAGAGTGTTGGAAGCCATTTTGTAGATGACATCACCGAAGTCGAGGATCGGTAGGATAGTCAGTTTTACTAGGGTAAGCTTGGCGGCGTGAGTGAAGGAGGCTTTGTTGCGGAATAGAAAGCCGACTCTTGATTTGATTTTCGATTGGAGATGTTTGATGTGAGTCTGGAAGGAGAGTTTGCAGTCTAGCCAGACACCTAGGTACTTATAGATGTCCACATATTCAAGGTCGGAACCATCCAGGGTGGTGATGCTAGTCGGGCATGCGGGTGCAGGCAGCGATCGGTTGAAAAGCATGCATTTGGTTTTACTAGCGTTTAAGAGCAGTTGGAGGCCACGGAAGGAGTGTTGTATGGCATTGAAGCTCGTTTGGAGGTTAGATAGCACAGTGTCCAATGACGGGCCGAAAGTATATAGAATGGTGTCGTCTGCGTAGAGGTGGATCAGGGAATCGCCCGCAGCAAGAGCAACATCATTGATATATACAGAGAAAAGAGTCGGCCCGAGAATTGAACCCTGTGGCACCCCATAGAGACTGCCAGAGGACCGGACAGCATGTCCTCCGATTTGACACACTGAACTCTGTCTGCAAAGTAATTGGTGAACCAGGCAAGGCAGTCATCCGAAAACCGAGGCTACTGAGTCTGCCGATAAGAATATGGTGATTGACAGAGTCGAAGGCCTTGGCAAGGTCGATGAAGACGGCTGCACAGTACTGTCTTTTATCGATGGCGGTTATGATATCGTTTAGTACCTTGAGTGTGGCTGAGGTGCACCCGTGACCGGCTCGGAAACCAGATTGCACAGCGGAGAAGGTACGGTGGGATTCGAGATGGTCAGTGACCTGTTTGTTGACTTGGCTTTCGAAGACCTTAGATAGGCAGGGCAGGATGGATATAGGTCTGTAACAGTTTGGGTCCAGGGTGTCTCCCCTTTGAAGAGGGGATGACTGCGGCAGCTTTCCAATCCTTGGGGATCTCGGACGATATGAAAGAGAGGTTGAACAGGCTGGTAATAGGGGTTGCGACAATGGCGGCGGATAGTTTCAGAAATAGAGGGTCCAGATTGTCAAGCCCAGCTGATTTGTACGGGTCCAGGTTTTGGAGCTCTTTCAGAACATCTGCTATCTGGATTTGGGTAAGGAGAACCTGGAGAGGCTTGGGCGAGGAGCTGCGGGGGCGGAGCTGTTGGCCGAGGTTGGAGTAGCCAGGCGGAAGGCATGGCCAGCCGTTGAGAAATGCTTATTGAAGTTTTCGATAATCATGGATTTATCGGTGGTGACCGTGTTACCTAGCCTCAGTGCAGTGGGCAGCTGGGAGGAGGTGCTCTTGTTCTCCATGGACTTCACAGTGTCCCAGAACTTTTTGGAGTTGGAGCTACAGGATGCAAACTTCTGCCTGAAGAAGCTGGCCTTAGCTTTCCTGACTGACTGCGTGTATTGGTTCCTGACTTCCCTGAACAGTTGCATATCACGGGGACTATTCGATGCTATTGCAGTCACAGGATGTTTTTGTGCTGGTCGAGGGCAGTCAGGTCTGGAGTGAACCAAGGGCTGTATCTGTTCTTAGTTCTGCATTTTTTGAACGGAGCATGCTTATCTAAAATGGAGAGGAAGTTACTTTTAAAGAATGACCAGGCATCCTCAACTGACGGGATTAGGTCAATGTCCTTCCAGGATACCCGGCCAGGTCGATTAGGAAGGCCTGCTCACAGAAGTGTTTTAGGGAGCGTTTGACAGTGATGAGGGGTGGTCGTTTGACTGCAGCTCCGTAGCGGATACAGACAATGAGGCAGTGATCGCTGAGATCCTGGTTGAAGACAGCGGAGGTGTATTTGGAGGGCCAGTTGGTCAGGATGACGTCTATGAGGGTGCCCTTGTTTACAGAGTTAGGGTTGTACCTGGTGGGTTCCTTGATGATTTGTGTGCGATTGAGGGCATCTAGCTTAGATTGTAGGACTGCCGGGGTGTTAAGCATATCCCAGTTTAGGTCACCTAACAGAACAAACTCTGAAGCTAGATGGGGGGCGATCAATTCACAAATGGTGTCCAGGGCACAGTTGGGAGCTGAGGGGGGGTCGGTAGCAGGCGGCAACAGTGAGAGACTTATTTCTGGAGAGAGTAATTTTCAAAATTAGTAGTTTGAACTGTTTGGGTATGGGCCTGGAAAGTATGACATTACTTTGCAGGCTATCTCTGCAGTAGACTGCAACTCCTCCCCCTTTGGCAGTTCTATCTTGACGGAAGATGTTATAGTTGGGTATGGAAATCTCTGAATTTTTGGTGGCCTTCCTGAGCCATGATTCAGACACGGCAAGGACATCAGGGTTAGCAGAGTGTGCTAAAGCAGTGAGTAAAACAAACTTAGGGAGGAGGCTTCTGATGTTGACATGCATGAAACCAAGGCTTTTTCGATCACAGAAGTCAACAAATGAGGGTGCCTGGGGACATGCAGGGCCTGGGTTTACCTCCACATCACCCGCGGAACAGAGAAGGAGTAGTATGAGGGTGCGGCTAAAGGCTATCAAAACTGGTCGCCTACAGCGTTGGGGACAGAGAATAAGAGGAGCAGGTTTCTGGGCATGGTAGAATATATTCAGGGCATAATGCGCAGACAGGGGTATGGTGAGGTGCGGGTACAGCGGAGGTAAGCCCAGGCCCCGGGTGATGATGAGAGAGGTTGTATCTCTGGACATGCTGGTTGTAATGGGTGAGGTCACCGCATGTGTGGGAGGTGGGACAAAGGAGTTATCAGGGGTATGAAGAGTGGAACTAGGGGCTCCATTGTGAACTAAAACAATGATAACTAACCTGAACAACAGTATACAAGGCATATTGACATTTGAGAGAGACATACAGCGAGGCATACAGTAATCACAGGTGTTGTATTGGGAAAGCTAGCTAAAACAGTAGGTTAGACAACAACAGCTAATCAGCTAGCACGACAACAACAGGTAAAATGGCGTTGACTAGGCAACGGGGCCAACAGATAAAACAAACAAGCAGAATGGAGTACCGTGATTAATGGACAGTCCAGCGTGCATCAGCTATGTGGCCAAGAGATCAGTGTCCAGGGGGCAGCGGTGGATGGGGCAGGGAAGCTGGACTGGCGAGTGTTATCCAGGTTAAAAAAACTAACAATGACTAAATAGCTTGTAGCTAGTTAGCTGGTTAGCTTCTGGAGGTTCTTGAGTGTGTTCTAAAAAAATTAAAAATAATAGCGATTTCGTATCACATTGGGTGAGGCAGGTTTCCGGAAGGTATAAACAAATTAAAAATCAAAAAGAGATAGAAAGTAAATATGGGTGTTTGGGACGCGGCGATGCAGACGGTTAGCAGGCCTGTGCTAGCAAGCTAACAGTTCGTAGATAGCTAGATAGCTAGTTGTGAAGACCCAGCTGAAAAATGTTCCATTTGCGGTGGGAATCCGGGGAAGAATCCGGGGATGAGAAATAAATAGGTCCGTTATGCTCTGGTTAGAGTCGCGTTGTTCGAACTGGCGAGAGCTTTCCGGTCTGAAGGTTAGCTGATGACCGGTTAGCTGAAGACCGCTAGCATGGCTGGTGGTTAGCTGGCTAGCTTCAGTTGAGCTTCAGTTGAGGGGTTCCGGTTCCGAAGTAAATATAAATACTTTAGGAAAAATAGCTACATTGGGTGAGGCGGGTTGCAGGAGAGTATTTGGAAGCTTAGGTTTAGCAAAAAGTTTTTAAAGAGATATGCGAAGAAAAACATGTAAAAAACGAAAAAGAAACGATATATACAGGGGACACGACACGACAGGACGACTTACTGCTACGCCATCTTGGACTTGAGCTAGTAACACAATCATTTTACTGCACTCGCTATATCTGCTGAACTGTGTACACATCCAGTAAACTTTGATTTGAGTTATATTATTATGCATCATGTGATGGAAGACAACATACTGTTTACAGACCACTTTCATTGGATTGCTGGTGTTGTCCTTACTTTGATGTGCAGTCTGGTTAGGACCTTTGGAATAAAGTGTTAGGAAGGCCTCCAAAAGGTTTCCACTACAGCGTGTGATCCACTATGATCTTTTAAGTGTGGAAGATGATTCATTCAGCCACAGTCTACCACTCACTTAACAACTGTTGCATTTAGCGGGACCATGTCTATGTTCCTTCACACCTACAGTGGCAAGAAAAATGATGTGAACCCTTTGGAAATACCTGGATTTCTGCATAAAGTGGTCATACAAATTGGGTCTGATATTCATCTAAGTCACAACAATAGACAGTCTGCTTAAACTAATGAAACACAAACAATTATATGTTTTCATGTCTTTATTGAACACATTGTGTAAACATTCACAGTGCAGGGTGGGAAAAGTATGTGAACCCTTGAATGTAATAACTGGTTAACCCTCCTTTGGCAGCAATAACCTCAACCAAATATTTTCTGTAGTTGCGGATCAGACCTGCAGTGGTCAGGAGGAATTTTGGACCATTCCTCTTTACAAAATTGTTTCAGTTCAGCAATATTCTTGGGAAGTCTGGTGTGAACTGCTCTTTTGAGGTCATGTCACAGCATCTTAATCGGGTTGAGGTCAGGACTCTGACTGGGCCACTCCAGAAGGCGTATTTTCTTCTGTTGAAGCCATTCTGTTGTTGATTTACTTCTGTGTTTTGGGTCATTGTCCTGTTGCATCACCCAACTTCTGTCGAGCTTCAATTGGAGGACAGATAGCCTAACATTCTACTGCAAAATGTCTTGATAAACTTGAGAATTCATTTTTCCGTTGATGATAGCAAGCTGTCCAGGCCCTGAGGCAGCATAGCAGCCCCAAACACGATGCTCCCTCCACCATACTTTACAGTTGGGATGCGGTTGGTGTTGGTGTGCTGTGCCTTTTTTTCTCCACACAGGGTTGTGTGTTCCTTCCAAACAACTCAACTGTAGTTTCATCTGTCCACAGAATATTTTGCCAGTAGCGCTGTGGAACATCCAGGTGCACTTTTGCAAACTTCAGACGTGAAGCAATGTTTTTTTTTGGACAGCAGTTGCCTCTTCCTTGGTGTCCTCCCATGAACACTATTCTTGTTTAGTATCCTAGAGTCGTCAACAGAAATGTTAGCATGTTCCAGATATTTCTGGAAGTCTTTAGCTGACACTCTAGGATTCTTCTTAACCTCATTGAGCATTCTGCACTGTGCTCTTGCAGTCATCTTTGCAGTACGACCACACCTAGGGAGAGTAGCAAAGTGCTGAACTTTCTCCAATTATAGACAATTTGTCTTACCGTGGACTGATGAACACCCTTTCCAGCTTTATGTAAGTAGACAATTCTTCATCTTAGGTCTTCTGAGAGCTCTTTTATTCGAGACATGGTTCACATCAAGCAATGCTTCTTGTGAATAGCAAACTCAAATTTTGTGAGTTTTTTTTATAGAGCAAGGCAGCACTAACCAACATCTCCAATCTCGTCTCATTGATTGGACTCCAGGTTAGCTGACTCCTGACTCCAATTAGCTTTTGGAGAAGTCATTAACCTAGGGGTTCACATACTTTTTCCAACCTACACTGTGAATGTTTAAATGATGTATTCAATGTAGACAAGAAAAATATAATACTTTGTGTGTTATTAGTTTAAGCACACTATGTTTGTCTATTGTTGTGACTTAGATGAAGATCAGAACATATTTGATGACCAATTTTATGCAGAAATCCAGGTAATTCCAAAGGGCTCACATACTTTTCTTGCCACTGTATGTTTCCTCAGCCCTATGTTTACATTGCCCTATGATCCCTGGGCCCTGTGTTCCCTCAACCTATGTTTACATTGCCCTATGATCCCTGGGCCCTGTATTCCCTCAACCTATGTTTACATTGCCCTATGATCCCTGGGCCCTATGTTCCCTCAACCTATGTTTACATTGCCCTATGATCCCTGGGCCCTATGTTCCCTCAACCTATGTTTACATTGCCCTATGATCCCTGGGCCCTATGTTCCCTCAACCTATGTTTACATTGCCCAATGATCCCTGGGCCCTATGTTCCCTCAACCTATGTTTACATTGCCCTATGATCCCTGGGCCCTATGTTCCCTCAACCTATGTTTACATTGCCCTATGATCCCTGGGCCCTATGTTCCCTCAACCTATGTTTACATTGCCCTATGATCCCTGGGCCCTATGTTCCCTCAACCTATGTTTACATTGCCCTATGATCCCTGGGCCCTATGTTCCTCAACCTATGTTTATATTGCCCTATGATCCCTGGGCCCTATGTCCCATTAACATATGTTCCCTCGGCCCTATGTTCCCTTGGCCCTATGTTCCCTCAGCCCTATGTTCCCTCAGCCCATGTTGCCTCAGCCCTATGTTTCCTCAGCCCAATAATACCTCAGCCCTATGTTCCCTCAACCCTATGTTTCCTCAGCCCTATGTTCCCTCAACCCATGTTGCCTCAGCCCTATGTTTCCTCAGCCCAATAATACCTCAGCCCTATGTTCCCTCAACCCTATGTTTCCTCAGCCCTATGTTCCCTCAACCCATGTTGCCTCAGCCCTATGTTTCCTCAGCCCAATAATACCTCAGCCCTATGTTCCCTCAACCCTATGTTTCCTCAGCCCTATGTTCCCTCAACCCATGTTGCCTCAGCCCTATGTTTCCTCAGCCCAATAATACCTCAGCCCTATGTTCCCTCAACCCATGTTGCCTCAGCCCTATGTTTCCTCAGCCCTATGTTCCCTCAACCCTATGTTTCCTCAGCCCTATGTTCCCTCAAACCATGTTGCCTCAGCCCTATGTTTCCTCAGCCCAATAATACCTCAGCCCTATGTTCCCTCAACCCATGTTTCCTCAGCCCTATGTTCCCTCAACCCATGTTGCCTCAACCCTATGTTTCCTCAGCCCTATGTTCCCTCAACCCATGTTGCCTCAACCCTATGTTTCCTCAGCCCTATGTTCCCTCAACCCATGTTGCCTCAACTCTATGTTTCCTCAGCCCAATAATACCTCAGCCCTATGTTCCCTCAACCCTATGTTTCCTCAGCCCTATGTTCCCTCAAACCATGTTGCCTCAGCCCTATGTTTCCTCAGCCCAATAATACCTCAGCCCTATGTTCCCTCAACCTATGTTTACATTGCCCTATGATCCCTGGGCCCTATGTTCCCTCAACCTATGTTTACATTGCCCAATGATCCCTGGGCCCTATGTTCCCTCAACCTATGTTTACATTGCCCTATGATCCCTGGGCCCTATGTTCCCTCAACCTATGTTTACATTGCCCTATGATCCCTGGGCCCTATGTTCCCTCAACCTATGTTTACATTGCCCTATGATCCCTGGGCCCTATGTTCCCTCAACCTATGTTTACATTGCCCTATGATCCCTGGGCCCTATGTTCCCTCAACCTATGTTTATATTGCCCTATGATCCCTGGGCCCTATGTCCCATTAACATATGTTCCCTCGGCCCTATGTTCCCTTGGCCCTATGTTCCCTCAGCCCTATGTTCCCTCAGCCCATGTTGCCTCAGCCCTATGTTTCCTCAGCCCAATAATACCTCAGCCCTATGTTCCCTCAACCCTATGTTTCCTCAGCCCTATGTTCCCTCAACCCATGTTGCCTCAGCCCTATGTTTCCTCAGCCCAATAATACCTCAGCCCTATGTTCCCTCAACCCTATGTTTCCTCAGCCCTATGTTCCCTCAACCCATGTTGCCTCAGCCCTATGTTTCCTCAGCCCAATAATACCTCAGCCCTATGTTCCCTCAACCTATGTTTCCTCAGCCCTATGTTCCCTCAACCCATGTTGCCTCAGCCCTATGTTTCCTCAGCCCAATAATACCTCAGCCCTATGTTCCCTCAACCCATGTTGCCTCAGCCCTATGTTTCCTCAGCCCTATGTTCCCTCAACCCTATGTTTCCTCAGCCCTATGTTCCCTCAAACCATGTTGCCTCAGCCCTATGTTTCCTCAGCCCAATAATACCTCAGCCCTATGTTCCCTCAACCCATGTTTCCTCAGCCCTATGTTCCCTCAACCCATGTTGCCTCAACCCTGTTTCCTCAGCCCTATGTTCCCTCAACCCATGTTGCCTCAACCCTATGTTTCCTCAGCCCTATGTTCCCTCAACCCATGTTGCCTCAACCCTATGTTTCCTCAGCCCAATAATACCTCAGCCCTATGTTCCCTCAACCCTATGTTTCCTCAGCCCTATGTTCCCTCAAACCATGTTGCCTCAGCCCTATGTTTCCTCAGCCCAATAATACCTCAGCCCTATGTTCCCTCAACCCATGTTTCCTCAGCCCTATGTTCCCTCAACCCATGTTGCCTCAACCCTATGTTTCCTCAGCCCTATGTTCCCTCAACCCATGTTGCCTCAATCCTATGTTTCCTCAGCCCTATGTTCCCTCAACCCATGTTGCCTCAGCCCTATGTTTCCTCAGCCCAATAATACCTCAGCCCTATGTTCCCTCAACCCATGTTGCCTCAGCCCTATGTGCACTCTGCCTTATGTTCCATCAACCTTATATTTTTTACACCTTTGATGTTGGTTGGTTTTGGTAAGTTGATCCACTGTTGCATGATGGAACAGAGACGAGCAGAATTTCTGTTACATGTTTTTGAAATACGTATTTCAATTACTTTTGAGAATTTTTTCATTTGTATGTCACTGGCCTGAACTCAAATGCAATGTATTTTGTAAAAATACAAAATACTTTTCTATACTGTTCTTTATTAGTGGCCCCCTATCACCCCAAATTTACTGTATGGTGTCAGAAGTGTGATGGCAATATGGTGTGATAAAAGTGTCTGCTAAATGACGAAAATGTTATGTGAAAATGAACTCTTTCAAAGCATACGGGGTATTATTTGAATGTTTTCTGTCCACAAAAAAGGACACATTTGATTACAATACAAATTATTTGGACAATAAGCAGTTGTGCCAATTTTGACTGAAATGTATTAAGTTGATACTGAGGGAACATAGTGCCCAGTGAACATAGGGCCCAGGGAACATAGTGCCCAGGGAACATAGTGCCCAGGGAACATAGGGCCCAGGGAACATAGGGCCCAGGGAACATAGTGCCCAGGGAACATAGGTCCGAGGGAACATAGGGCCCAGGGAACATAGTGCCCAGGGAACATAGGGCCCAGGGAACAAAGGTCCCAGGGAACATAGGGCCCAGGGAACATAGTGCCCAGGGAACATAGGTCCCAGGGAACATAGGGCCCAGGGAACATAGTGCCCAGGGAACATAGGGCCCAGGGAACAAAGGTCCCAGGGAACATAGTGCCCAGGGAACATAGGGCCCAGGGAACATAGGGCCCAGGGAACAAAGGTCCCAGGGAACATAGTGCCCAGGGAACATAGGGCCCAGGGAACAAAGGTCCCAGGGAACATAGTGCCCAGGGAACATAGGGCCCAGGGAACAAAGGTCCCAGGGAACATAAGGTGGAACCCCGTTTAGCTGCCTGTTGTCATCTGTATTACTTTCAGGCAGGCAGCCCAAACAGACTTCTAAACAAACTGATGGGCTTTACCGTCATCCTCTTTCATAACCCCCATGTAAGATGTTCATAATGACCTAATTGCTTCGTTTCAGACAGGATTATGCTGCATATGGTGTGGATTTAATGAGGATTTATTTTTGTAGTTTCTATTGTTGCCAAGGAATGACGTGATGTGAGCACCTTCATCCAAAAACAAAAACTACAGGAGGAGAAACAGTCTGCAACATTGCTCTCTCATAGGAAAGAATGCTCCTAGTTAGTGTCAGACTTATATTTATATAATATCATTAGAATTCTCCGTTCGCGAGAGGGAAACAATTACGTTTTAACAGCTTTCTCTTTGGCGATAACACAGAGCAATAAATGAGCAATGAATGAATGACTAATGCAGACTAATGCAATTTCCATTTTGTGTTTTATGTATTTCATATTCCATACCGTTCATCATGAGCCATTAAGTCATTCATTTTGTACAAAATGTTGGTAATTTGTAACTCACTAATAAGAGGAAATGCCTCCAGTTAACAGTATGAATTTTGAACTGTTGAATTGTGTTTTCTTCCCCTTGTATCAAATTGTACCTTCTTCCACTGGAGGTTTGAAATTAAGTATTTTGTTTGGGCCCTGGCAACAGTGCAGCGAGGCAGCCTGGATAACAATAACCAATTTGTTTTGCCCTGAAAGGTGTAACCTTGGCTGACCCAGGGTGACCCAGAGGGCTCAGAGTGGCGTGGTCGTTTTGATCTCTTTCAGAGGAAATCACTTATTTTCTCCAGAGTAAAAGAAAAAGGGTTAGGACTGGTCCTGGCCTGTGGCACTTAGTCTGAATGTTTTGTAAACTATTACTCAACAAAGCATCAACTGTGCAGTCATCTTTGATCTAGTCTGTTTGCTTGTCAATGTAAATTTATAGGAATCAGACATAGATGTATTTTCACGGAACATTTCTTAAAAGGGTCGAACATGTGTCTCGTCTACAAGTTCTATGTTAATCTATCACAAGTATCCTTTTCTACTTTGTGAAAATACAAACCTCCAGATTTATGACGCTCCTCTAGACCTTGTCAGATGCTGACTGGGATAAAGGCATAAACCATGTTCGGCTACACATTGAGGTCATGGTCTTCTATGTCGGTTGCTGTCTTGGGCGGTCAGTCGTCCTTTGACTATATCTGTGTGGGAGGTTGCCAGATCTCATCTTCTGACTCTACCTGTGTGGGAGGTTGCCAGATCTCATCTTCTGACTCTACCTGTGCGGGAGGTTGCCAGATCTCATCTTCTGACTCTACCTGTGCGGGAGGTTACCAGATCTCATCTTCTGACTGTACCTGTGCGGGAGGTTGCCAGATCTCATCTTCTGACTGTACCTGTGTGGGAGGTTGCCAGGTCTGTCTCAGGCTGGATCTTAGATGATCATAGGGGGATTAATGCAGATGCTCTGTACATTAAAGCCACAGCTGAGTGTGCAGCTACCCAGCCCAGTTAACTCATTCAAACAGGTCACCATCTGAACATGTGGGAGGCATCTCCATTATCCTACCTGCCTAGTCATCTACAGACTTGTGATTGTATGTGCGCAGACAGATAATAGTTAAGTACAACTGTAAAAGTTGATGACATAATGGCATGATATGACGATAATGGCTTTAGTAATGTGAGCACTCATACATTTAAGAAGGATTTAGCAGGATTAGACATATCCTTTGGTTTTCCTGTCTGCAGTTACCTGTCCCTTATTGCGCATGCATGCACACACACACACACACACACACACACACACACACACACACACACACACACACACACACACACACACACACACACACACCACGTCAATCCTGATGCACATCTTATCCACCCCTCCCCTCCACTCTCATCTACATGATAAGACTCTAGCTCACACACTATCTACTCTGCACTGAAAAACAAGAACCTCATCAACCATAGCCTTAGAGCATAGTAATTCCATTCACTCATGCTAACGTTCCAACTCATCTAACCCTCTAACCCAAATCAAATCAAAATTTATTTCTCACATACACATGGTTAGCAGATGTTTATGCGAGTGTAGCGAAATGCTTGTGCTTCTAGTTCCGACAATGCAGTAATAACCAACGAGTAATCTAACCTAACAATTTCACAACAACTACCTTATACACACAAGTGTAAAGGGATGAAGAATATGTACAGAATGATGGTACAGAACGGCATAGGCAAGATGCAGTAGATGGTATAGAGTACAGTATATACATATGAGATGAGTAATGTAGTGTTTGTAAACATATAAAAGTGGCATTGTTTAAAGTGGCTAGTGATACATGTATTACATAAAGATGCAGTAGATGCAGTAGATGATATAGAGTACAGTATATACATATGAGATGAGTAATGTAGGGTATGTAAACAAGATGCAGTAGATGATATAGAGTACAGTATATACATGAGATGAGTAATGTAGGGTATGTAAACAAGATGCAGTAGATGATATAGAGTACAGTATATACATATGAGATGAGTAATGTAGGGAATGTAAACAAGATGCAGTAGATGATATAGAGTACAGTATATACATATGAGATGAGTAATGTAGGGAATGTAAACAAGATGCAGTAGATGATATAGAGTACAGTATATACATATGAGATGAGTAATGTAGGGTATGTAAACAAGATGCAGTAGATGATATAGAGTACAGTATATACATATGAGATGAGTAATGTAGGGAATGTAAACAAGATGCAGTAGATGATATAGAGTACAGTATATACATATGAGATGAGTAATGTAGGGAATGTAAACATTATATTAAGTGGCAACCCTCATCTAACACGCATCTCTGAGAAAACAACAGGAGTGTGTTTTATTTCAGCTAGTCTCATAATGTTCCTTAGATTAGAACCATTCACATTCATGCATGCATAGTAATACTGTATCCTTGCCTATCTGCTGACCAACCAGAGGTCGGTCTCTCTCTCTCTCTCTCTCTCTCTCTCTCTCTCTCTCTCTCTCTCTCTCGTGGTGCTAGCGCCTGGGGCTGTGGTCAGGTGAATTCCTGGGGCCAGCCCACAATGTTCTCCGGGTTGCTAGTGCTGAAATGTGGTGTAAAACTCCCCCATCTGATCCCCTGTGGAGTTGGCATGGTCAATGCCCAGAGACCCTGCTGGGCCTGTGGTGGTGACTGAAACCTAGCCGGAGTTGCCTGGAGGGGAAAAGAGGGGGAATGAGCTGGGCACCAACTCGGTCCTGTGTGGCTCAAGCACTTGCAACATCAGGTTTGTGGGTTCGTTTTCCACTGGGGCCACCCACACGAAATGGATGTTGCTTTGGATACATATAAAATGGTGTGGTAGAGTCCCATTGCCGAAGTATATGATGCCATTTGGTTGCATAGTGGGGCTGTGTGCTTATCTAATAGGAGAAGCCTGTATTGCAGCCTGCAGCTGTATTTTCTCACTCTCTTTCTTTACCCTTTCCTTTTCCTCCGGATTCACAGTTTAACTGAAGTCCTTTCATGACGACTAGGGTCATAAATTAAACATTACCTGGGCTTCCCCTATGTGTCTGTTCAAGTAAAAATAGCCCCGTTTGTGTGTAGAGTGATGCCCATGCACACCGCTAGGCCCTTAATGAAGTAAGTGTTACTGCCGTACCCATTTGAAAAACTATGCTGATGCTTATGCATCACTTACAGCTCCCAGGCTCCCCTGACACGGTGGCCTGACTTTCTCTGGCTCCCCAGTGACTCTCAGTTCATCTGGTTGTATAAGGGCTCACAATTACCTGGAGATTTGGGTTTGGGACATTTCCATATTTCTTCTGAAGGATGTTATCATAATTACACAGGCCAGGCTGACAGACTTTACAGTTTGGATATAAATGGTCATTACTATGAATCCTTTCAAATGATGTCTGTTACAAGCCAGGAGGGATTTCTTTTAAAGGGCATTTTTATACGTTGTCTGATTATTCCTGGTTATAAATACAACTCTAGAGAAACCATTAAGATTCATGAAATGAAGGTTCACGACAGAAGAGTAGTGCCCATGGTGATTCTTAATTCTAAATGAGATGAAATTCCAACACATCCTCAGATTTAAGAAAAAGTGTATGATCAGGCTTCATTTTACCGCCCCAAATGTTAATAAGGAGCATTAGACATTCCCAGAAAGTGGCTTCCACCCTGCAAGGTAAATACACTTCATAGATGAAACCTGGGTAAACCTCTGTTTCTCTGTACCTTTGAACTCTTGAAGGTTTCAATTCTATCAGCCACAGAGATATCCATCTTTACGGATGAGCTTTTATCAGATTTCTAAATGTTCATCATTATCTGACTTAGCCTGTAGTAGAATGATTGGGAGATAACAATTCAATCTTAATGCGAGACCATAATTGCACTTTTGATTGAAAAGAAATAACACAGAGGAGCTATGGAACATAATTATAGAGCATTATCTGTCTCAAAACATACATCTAAACATAAATGCATCAGCACAGTAGATTCAATCCTAGAGGAAAGAGAATATAATACGCATTTCTTCTGTCTGATACTGATGCCGTGCTGAATCTAATCCCCATGTTCCAAAAGCCGAGGTGTGAAAAAGTGGCTCAGTTTTTAGGCTTTTGTTCCAGGTAACGTGGGAAGGAAGAAACAGATGCTTTGATTCGAGCACATTTCAAGTCTCATTCCCAGTAGGCCCTCACTGCTAATGGTTTATAAAACACATGATCAGTGATACAGTGTTCTGGAGGAGAGTGGAAAAGCAAACTCTTTCAAGTTGACAAGCAGCCATGGTATAATGAAAGAACAGGAACATGCTGATTCTTGTTTGTGTTTCCTTTTGTTCAGCTTTTATTGATTCTTGAAAAGAAAAAAAAAGGAGGAAGTAGAGGCTATAACACAAATACATATTAAATATGGGACAATATCCTCTGGAGGAGGAAAACAATAGAGTCCTGCTGTGAATTGAAAGTAAATGTATCGTTTGAGGGATGTTACAGGCAGGTGACGTGAAGTTCAGACTGCTTGGAGATATCCCTTGCTGTCTCTCAGAAGATGTGAAAACCATTTTGTGAGCTGTGGCCAGGGCAATTCATATTTTTTTCTGTGTCTATTCCTTGTATACTTCGGCTGTCCCCATAGGAGAACCCTTTTCGGTTCCAGGTAGAACCCTTTTGGATCCAGGTAGAACTCTTTTGGGTTCCATGCAGAACTCTCTGGGGAAAAGGTTCTTCTACTTGGAACCCTATGGGTTCTAAATGGAACTAAACTGGTTCTTCAAAGGGTTCTCCTATGAGGACAGCCGAAGAACCCTTTAGGGTTCCAGATAGCACGTTTTTTTCTAAGATTGTACACATGGGTATAGCAATAGGCACATCCAGGCAGTCGTGCAGACAAATTGGACAGGGTACAAACTGGTTTCAAAAAGGAGTATGTATAGGCTTTAATATGTAGATCAGAAAGGTCATGATAATAGCGATGATGTTACACCAGACTTGTGGGGGCACAAAGATATGGGGAAGATGTGACAAATAAACTGAATTTTCTAAAGGCTATTGCTCAATAGGTTGTTTGCAAAGCAGTGCGATGTGATTGCTCTCTTGATCTCTTAGAATGTGATTGGCTCATGGCTTTTTCTTTGGAGTTTGGTGTTGGATTGACAGCCTACAACAACTCCATTAACCTATTAGATATCATCAAATCAAATTCTGATGACTGCTGGAGAAAATAATAGTTCCGAATAATTGACTCGGCAAAAAGGATGATACTTTAGTAGACCTATGAGAGCCAATCATGGTTGACGGTGCAAGCGCAGTGGCTACAAGTCGCTATAATGAACCTACGATTTATTGTACAGTGGCTACAACCTGTGCAATGTGAATGGGGTGCTACAGTATCAACTGCACTCCTTTATTTGTAAATCACTGTATCTGTCTCTTGGACGTTTAGAGTATTTTTCCCTCGCGCAACGCTCATTTCCCTTGTCAATGAATGAGAAAACTGGTCTACTTGATGGTGGTGGTGTGGCGCGCAGTCCATTGTTTGCACATGGTCCCCGAGTCTGACCTCTCAACCGCGGAAGCCGTCTCCATGGCAACCCCGACTACGGTCCAACCAGCAGCTGATTGTAAATTCCTGCAGAATAAGAAATCCTTGCAAGTAGTTGGAGAAAGAGAGAGAGCGCGTGAGGGAGAGCAGGAGCAATGCGCGGATCGTAATCTCTCCTCCCCCTTCTCCTCTCCGCTCCGCTCCATCTCTCTCAACTCTCTCTCTCCCTCTCTCTTATATTGAAATTGGCCAGGGTAGAACATGATCACAGAACACCGCTTCAGTATTGCTGCACATTGTCGGGCATTTCGCAAAACCCGATCACTTGAAACAGAATAAGCAGACATAAAGGAAAGGACTTCAGAGTCCCACATTATATTTTTAAAGGTGGACCAACACTTTAAAAAAAAGACCGTCCGATTGCGCGTGTTGAGCGTTGCAATCTAGCTAGGTGTTTAATAACTACAACAGTCTAACTACAGTATCAAGTAGCTATGCATATGCACGTTATAATGCGCGCGAGCATTGGATTAGTCGGTTTCTGTCTGGTCGCCTTTGTCCAACAGCCAGCTCGCGCTTCAGGAAGCAAATCCACTCAAGGTACGTTTTCCCATCAAAAATACCTTTATTCCTTCAAGCTTTATTTTTCTGGAGCGTAGTAGCCTAACCCTAGCCTATGCTATGGTGATTTAGTGCAGATATCACTACCTCAATTTGCAGTGCATGGTGAATATGTATGCTTATACCTGACAAATTTCTAATTAAGTTACACATGAGATAGCCGTTAAAGATTACACACACACAAATAACTTCAACATAAAATGAATAAGTATGGCTCATTAATCCTACTCAAAATGATATAAAGGTTATAATTTCAAATAAGAGGCACACTGGTGAAGAACATTTAGAACTATTTTAGTAGGCAAATGCAAAAAAAAGTGTATTCTAAGTTCTACCAAGGAAACTCCACTCTGTTTAAATATGGTTTTTGCACTGGCATTTGTCAATGCTGTTCAGAGATATAAAGTATTCTGGGAATTTCACCAACTACAGTACTCAATTATTCTCACATTGCATGCCCAGACTATATTTGTCTCTCCACAATGGTTAATCTACCGCTGCACTTTTCTGAGACTTTGGCACAACATTGTCAAATGAACCTGTTTTATAGGTCTGATTTAAAACGGTTAATAAATGTCTAAATCCCCCTGACACTCCCATTCTCTAACCATGAAGAATAACTGGGGACACTTCAAACCACAACAACAACAACAACAACAACAGTGTGAACAGAACAGGTTTGTTGTGAACTTCATGAGCAGAGTAGTGGTTCATGAAAGAAAGAGCATCATGAGGTATTTGACACTACTGTGTAACACTCACAGGGAGCGACAGGGCTCTCTCAAAGCCTCCACTGAGCTCGGCTACAATACTGCACCCGGGTTTGGTTCCTTTCTGATTTATCACACACCGTGCCTGAGGAGTTTAAGGTGATACAACTCTGAATCCGCATCGATGTGTTCAGACTCCAAATTATGACGATGGTTATCAGAATTAGGGCATTGAAAAGCCAATGAAAATGCATGCGTGATGCATGTCATTGGGCAGCGTTTTACTTGCAGTAATAAAAGTCATCCGTTTATACAATAAAAGGACTGGAATATGTTGCTGCCTGGGTGCCGTTTCCTCATCCATGTACTCTTCCCCTATTCTGCCTGTTTCTCTCTTGAAAAAAGAACCATAATAAGGACAATATGTTTATGTCAATCTGTAGCAACATTTTGTTACGTTACATCCTTATTATAAAATGGATTAAATACAACATTTTCCTCTTCAATCTACACACAATACCCCATAATGACGAGGCAAAAACAGGTTTAGATATTTTTTTAAATGTATTACAAATAAAAACTGAAATACCTTATTTACATTAGTATTCCGACCCTTTGCTATGAGACTCGAAATTGAGCTCAGGTGCATCCTGTTTCCATTGATCATCCTTGAGATGTTTCTACAACTTGATTGGAGTCCACCTGTGGTAAATTCAATTGATTGGACATGATTTGAAAAGGCACACACCTGTCTGTATAAGGTCCCACAGTTGACAGGGCATGTCAGAGGAAAAATCAAGCCATGAGGTTGAAGGAATTGTCCATAGAGTTCCAAGACAGGATTGTGTCAAGGCACAGGTCTGGGGAAGTGCATCAAAAAAATGCTGCAGCATTGAATGTCCCCAAGAACACAGTGGCCTCCATCATTTTAAAAGCTTGGAACCACTCTTCCAAGAGCTGGCCTCCCGACCAAACTGAGCAATCGGGGGAGGTGGTCCTTGGTCAGGGAGGTGACCATGAACCCAATAGTCACTCTGACATAGCTCCAGAGTTCCTCTGTGGAGATAGGACAACCTTCCAGAAGGACAACCATCTCTGCAGCACTCGATAAATCAGGTCTTTATGGTAAAGTGGCCGTAAGAAAGCCATTCCTCAGTAAAAGGCACATGACAGCCCGCTTGGAGTTTGCCAAAAGGCACGAAAAGGACTCTCAGACCACAAGATTCTCTGGTCTGATGAAACCAAGATTGAACTATTTGTTCTGAATGAAAAGTGTCACATCTGGAGGAAACCTGGCACCATCCCTATGGTGAAGCATGGTTGTGGCAGCAACATGCTGTGGGGATGTTTTTCAGCGGTAGGGACTGGTTGAATAGTCAGGATCGAGGGAAAGATGAACGGAGCAAAGTACAGAGAGATCCTTGATGAAAACCTGCTCCAGAGCGCTCAGGACCTGAAGGTTCACCTTCCAAAAGGACAATGACACTAAGCACACAGCCAAGACAACGCATGAGAGGCTTCGGGACAAGCCAGAGCCCAGACTTGAACCCGATCGAACATCTCTGGAGAGACCTGAAAATAGCTGTGCAGCGACACTCCCATCTAACCTGACAGAGCTTGAGAGGATCTGCAGAGAAGAATTGGAGAAACTCCCCAAATGCAAGTGTGCTAAGCTTGTACCATCATACCCAAGAAGACTTGAGGCTATAATTGTTGTCAAAGGTGCTTCAACAAAGTACTTAGTAAAGGGTCTGAATACTTATGTAAATATGATATTTCACTTTTTAAAATTTTTAATACATTTGCAAACATTTCTAAAAACCTGTTTTTGTTTTGTCATGATGGGGTATTGTATGTAGATTGATGAGGGGAAAAAACAATTGAATCCATTTTTAGAATAAAGCTGTAACGTAACAAAATGTGTAAAAGTCAAGGGGTCTGAATACTTTCCAAATGCACTGTATATATGCAAGAGACAGAGCACAGCACAGTGCGTGTGGGCAAGCCTCAGCAGCTTTGATTGTTTTTGGTGATGTTTCACACACGGAGAGACACAAAAAGATAGGCAAGGAGTGAAGGAGGAGGGGGGAGGGGGAGTGACTATTTTGCATCCTGGGTGGTCTGCCCCCACTTGTGGGAAAGCCCAATATTTACATTTTGCAATTAGAACGACTTTTTCCTCACTTAATTTTCCACAACATCGATTACACACTCCCTTATTTTGTGGAATGTTACCAGAACAGTGTTGTCACTAAGTAATGGCATGCACCTGTTTGTAGCCTAGGTGACAAGCAGCACCACCATCATAGCCTGGCATTGGTTCTAGAAATGTGTGTCTGTCAGTCTACTATTGATAAGATATGGCACACCACAGTCTAAGCTTTTTGACATGAGAAGTCTGAAGCGCAGGTCGAAATGTGTTAGTGTAGTATGTGCCAAACTAAGCATGGCCTGATAGTGATCATGTGTTGTTCATGTTCATGGACATATCTTTTTGATGGACCCTGGTTGTTGAGAGTAATATTTAATGCAGTGGATTGAAAAATAAAAATGCAGTAATGAGAATGGACCCTGTGAAACAGAAATCTTAAAACTGGGAAGATAGTCTAAGAATAATGTGCAGTTAGTAATATTTTAATATTATGGCTTTTTATATTTAGACATTTGAGAGAGAGAGAGAGAGAGAGAGATGCTGAAAAAAATAAGCACAATTTGTCAGCTTAATATTTATTTAACACAGATGTTGGCGACAAGCCTCTATGTCCTTCATCAATGTCAGCTTAATTACAGGTCTGCCTTCAGGCCAGGCCATCAATCGTTATCTCATCTAAAAAGAGAAATGGAACAAAGGAGTGATGCGGAGGATGTGGTGAAGAAGAGGTAGAAAAAGAGGGAGATGAAGAAGGGAAATTGGATAGATTAGAGGGGCAGGCTGAGAGCGAGAGAGAGAGAGAAAAAAAGGGAAAGAGTGAAGGGCCTTGGACGACAAGGCTAATAACTGAGACTTTGAGCTGAGCTCAAGTCGAAGGCTCCTGGCTATCTAATACAATGCCAAGGCAACTGTTGGTGAGGTTCTGACATGCTGTGGTGCGGTGCAGAGCGGGGACTTTGTTGGTTGTAACCTCTGCTGGTGTTACCTGGGGGTCTCTCTGGCAGACAGGGGCAGCAGCCCTCAGCCGTGAGCCCTGGGTCTGGCCACAATGTGGGAACCAACCAGCCCTATCCTGGAGGGAACGACTCAGCAAAATGAGGCCCGAGGGAGGGAGGCCTACCTAGAAGTGGTGTGTCTTCCACAAAGAAGGGGATGGAAGGAAGGCCGGAGCCCCCCCTTTTATTTTTCTCGCTCCTCTTCTTTGTTTGCTTTGTCTTCTTTTTCTTTCCTTTATACTTAATGAAGTAGCCATGTCTTGTTCCACCGTCTGTCATAGGCTATGTCTGTGTGTGTTAAAGGCATCCACAAACTCTTGTAAATGGGGATCCTATTCCTCACTTTGTTGTCCTCTGGTTTAAAATATTTAAACCTGTCCATTCGTCATACATTCTCTGTTGTGGAAGATCGAGATGTTGATAGGTTTGCTTTGCTTTTTTTCAGCAAAGGTTGCAGGCATTTACCTGTGAACGTCAAAGCTGTACAATTAATGAAGATGTCAAATACCGACATCTCTTGTGATCTATCAGTAATGGTTCCTGGTAACCACATATGAAGCCACATGAAAAGATCTGCAAACATATTTTCTTCCTGCTCATCTTTCTGAGCTTAGACCACCCTAAGAACACCACAGAAGAAGAATGCAGCTCTTGTGGAGACAGCATTCTGTTCTCTGTGAATGTGATCATCGTGGACCATGGCCAGTCCTTTCTCACCACTTCCCAATCGTATTGTGACAACACTTCGACACACTTTTCTCATCACATTCACTCTGTTAGGTGCTGTTTCTGTGCTTCATGCATTGCTCTAGACAGCAGTGGTATTTGTTGTGCTATTACATGACTGTTGTCTACTCACAGGGTGGATATGTGCCTTAAATCATACTGATGCAAAAGTTCCTTTCTGTTTGCCAACTCAGGGGTTTTGGCATATGGATTTGACACACAGAACACTTTGTCTTTATTATTTACTCAATATAGCTCCAGGTCACATGGTTGAATTGAGGTTGAATAGATGTTCTCTTGAGATACTGTCCTTTTCTTCTTGTTAATCTATACATCACCGTGCCCGTGGAAGTCTGTCAGGGTCATTGATCTTCATGAGTGTAGAGCAGACAAACAATTAAGCCGTGCTTTCCCACCCAGAGAATGGATACTCCGATACGACCTGCCTGAGAAGTGGTGCCCCAATACCCCTGTACATGTTGTTACAGAGCAGTTGTGTGAAAGGAGGGAGATCATAATCTTTGCAGTGCAGTTGAGTAGTTGAAACCATTGATGACAGTTCCGTCCAAAACAACAATACTTAATGACTAGTGAAAATAGCTTTGATCTTTAAGGTGGTGAGGTTAAGACAAGCATAGACCTGATACTAGTTTAGTTTGCATTTTGATATACTGTATTTACCCACTAAGTGTATTTACAGGAAATGTGCTTTCCCCACTTGACTGCCTTACAGTATAGTGCCTGGTGTATAGTAATGAGAAAGTTTTAAGTATTCAGGGGTATAGATTGGCCTATTTATTCTTAATGAATAAGTGAAGAGGTATGCATGCAACTAACTGAACACAATCTTATATTGAGTAATTCCATATGAAACCAGGAAGGATTGTTGACATATATTTAACAGCTGTATCTAAAAGCATAATTGAGAAATAATTAATCAAAATTAGCATATTTATGACATTTTGGCCTTATCCAGCACTCCTTTAAGAGTCCTAAATGTTTCAAATGTAGGTGCTACAAAGCTAAAATTGGTGCCATATGAAGCTTCACCATATGTTGTGTAATATGAGTAGAATTTGAATTTAAAAAATAATGATAATAATAAATAAATGTATGAATATTGATTTTTTTTAAATGAATATTGAAAAACTATTTTTATTTTATTTATCAATTTCTTCAATATATAGTTGAACATAATTATACTCTTTGGGCATATCAAAGTTCCAGATTGAGATTGTTGCTTTGTAGCACCGACAGATGAACCGTTAGGGAGTCAAAATGTCCTAAATAAGCCAACTTTGATATATTATTTCTCAATTATACTTTTAGATTCAAATATATGTCAACAATCCTTCCTCTAAAGGAATGTGAAAATCCCCCAAATCATGGTATTTTTTTGCCCTGTTTTCACATGGAATCACTTTTCTATGTTTATTGCCTATGATGTTATTGTTTATAAGTTGCTGTTTGACAGAGGTTCTAGAGGGGTATACTGTAGTCAGAGCATGGTAGAGATACACATAGTCAGCCAGTTATCATGCATGTTTACAGCCATGTGTAAAAGCTGGGATGTCTGGTACAGGCCAGAGCAGTTCAGTAGCCCCAGTACTGGTCAGTCACTCACTTGTATCCTGGCTACTGGAATTTAAAACCAATACATATTATTTTGCCAGCAGTGTTTCAAAGATTCAGATTCAGGCCAAGGAAAATACTGTAAGGCATCCCTATTCTTTCTCTGTAACGGACCCACTCTTGGTTACTAAAGAGTTCATGTCCGAAGCGTTTGTGGCAAATTAATAGATCTGGCCTGGGTGGTGGGTCTGGCCTGGGTGATGGGTCTGGCCTGGGTGGTGGGTCTGGCCTGGGTGGTGGGTCTGGCCTGGGTGATGGGTCTGGCCTGGGTGGTGGGTCTGGCCTGGGTGGTGGGTCTGGCCTGGGTGATGGGTCTGGCCTGGGTGATGGGTCTGGCCTGGGTGGTGGGTCTGGCCTGGGTGATGGGTCTGGCCTGGGTGATGGGTCTGGCCTGGGTGATGGGGAGGTTTATTAGTCTGATCCTCTGGGTAAAATATTTTGTTGTGTTGAGTTCAAGAAAAACTTGTGTGTTTGCCTAGATTGAAAAAATGCTTGTGTTTTGAAACCCATTTGACAGTGCTGTCAGACACGGGGTTGAGGCTCTGTTTGCTTGAAAGTGTTTGTTACACTATAGATTGTTTAAAAAAAACAATGCTTGTGGTAGCCAGAGAAAACGGTTTTCCATTTGACAGTGCTGTCAGACACGGGTTGAATTATACTGCAGAATATGGTGCTCTGAAAAATAAATATGTATCTAAAGTTATTTAGCTTTAATTTTTGAAAAGCCTTCTGGAGTTGATTTGGGGGTTTGACTGAAGTAGTGGAATTTCTGGCTCCTGCTTTAGTAACTAAGCATTGTTTTGACATGTCCTATTGAGTCTGCAGGTTTGGGTCGTCATGGGGCACTCAGAACCTGCCTATGGCTGCAGACATCATACATACCTGCCCAGTGCACAGGGGAAGCAATCAGTATTTTTTTTACATGCCTCTTAACTCTGTCATGGCACCTTTTCTTCTCCCCTGGAGCAGAGAAACCTCTATATCAGCACCCAGCAGATAAACCCCGCAGTGACCAGCGTTCCAGCACTCGTAGTCTCAATTAGATGGTCTTAATGCTGACAGAGGAGGTAGCTTCCACATGGACAGGATAGGAGGAGTGAATCTCCTCTTGAAACAGACTGAAATCTTTGGACCAATGATGTCTCATACTCTCAGAAAACCTACATGATATTTGACCTTTCCCTTCCTACACACATAGACAAACACATGAAAACACCAACATTAACTGACAAGATTACACACAACACATACATGAAGACACACATGAGTCCAAACAATGAGGCCAGACTCAGGCTGTTCCTCCACACGCTCCCTGACTGAGACCCCTAGCTCTTAGAAGCCCATTTATTTATTGGGCCGTAATGTAAACAGTGTGCTCCAAATGAGGCTTGTAATACATTTCCTTTGCGCTTCGGTGGGACGTCTGATAGCTCTCTCTCTCTCTCTCTCTCTCTCTCTCTCTCTCTCTCTGTACCCTTTGTTCTCTGTGCGGATGCGGAGGCGCTGCGTCCCCATTGGTTAGTGGGAGGATAAAGAGCAGAGTTGATGGTACACTGAACCCGAGCTACTCTACAACTCCCTCTCAAAGTGCTGAGAGCTCCAGCATGGACAGGGGAGAGCTTCCAAGGCACTGGAGGGCCGGCCTGTCCATCCCCCGTTAGGAGCCGACAGCTGGGGCTGCTCTCAAATCATTAATCCCACCATTTGTTTTTCTGTTCCATGACTCACTGATTGGCAATGGTGTGATCCAGGACCAAAAGTAAGTGTCTACTCTGTGGGATTGTCTGCTTTAGTTCTCTGTTTTCTCCACTGCTGAGGCTCAACATGGTTTGAGTGGAGAGGAGAAGAGAGGAGAGCCTAGCTGCCATTGTCCCAGACCGTTCCTCCTCCTCCTCCTCACAACACTCCCTCCTGAGACCCCTTTGGCCTGGCCTAATAATACAACTGCGCCTCTTTTTGAGTTTTTGGGTCAGTGAGGGACGTCTGTAGACTGGTCTGTGATGGTCAGTCAGTCAGTGTTGTTGGAGGGGGGTTGGGGGGCCAGAAAGAGCCTTGTTTACAGACTGCTTGTGTTTACATTCCTTGAGGCTAGAACCAGCTTTGGGGACTGCTGTAAATGAAAGGAAATGCTCTTATTCTGCTTAGTAATGGAAAAACCCAACACATCAAGGAATGTTTCAAACAAAAAAAACTAATTTATTTGGTGAGGTACATGGGGTTTAGCTGAAGCTTTTTGGGGCTGAAATGACCGGGGTGACGTCACTGATGAAACAGATACTTCCTTGTTGAGTAGTGCTGAGCGATTAACCAACATTTATTTTTTGGGGAGGTTATTAAACAACTAATTGACCAATGTCGGTTCAATTACTTTAATGTTTTTTGTGTGACCCCAACGCTGTTTCTCTAAAGAGAAATCAAATCATTCCCTGGAGAAATCAACTGAAGAACTGAGGGACACTGTGCTGAAGGGAGTTGTAGTTTTCATTAAGCAAATATTCAACCTAGATCAGTGCAGAAATGTTATAATTCCTCTCTCTAGCAAAGAGGGATACACTTTTACGCCTGCTACGTAAGGTTAGATACACACAGACCGCATAGACCGCATGAGAGAGGAATGTACACAACACAATGTCGAGAGAGAGGGATAGAGACAGTTTGTGAAAGTATGCCTTGTCTTCTTTGAAGAAGTAGAAAAGGATTTGGTCAGACAGCTCTGCAGCTAGGTTAGTTAAATAGGATGACTACAGAGAGAGCAGTATGGGAAGTACAGAGGGAACGTTGTCTGGCTGTTTGACTGCTACTGCCTGAGATGAGATGATGACCTTAAGGAATTAAAAAGAAAAAGTCATCATATAAAAACTAAGTCATATACAGAACTGAAATATTGTATTATTTCATAGTAATGTCTATCCATTGTGGACCTGACAGAGACAATGGAATATTTTCAATATTTTGGTAATTGAAAGTTCACAATTTTTGGCTTTGGAATTTCAAAAAGCCCCAAAATTATTTTTATGCTATTGTTTCATAATGCATTTAATGCTTAAAAAATTGATTGAAACCGAAATTGAAAACTGTACTTTAAGAAAATATATATAACCAAAACCAAACCGACCTAGAAAAGCACTAATCGCTCAGGACAATTGGTGAGAGGAGTCATAGGAAAAGCTGTGATCTTCTCAAATTGAGGATGATTGTAGAAAGGTACCCCAGAATGTTAACACTTGATATACACTGAGTGTACAAAACATTAGAAACACCTACTCTTTCCATGACATAGACTGACCAGGTGAAAGCTGTGATCTCTTATTGATGTCACCTGTTAAATCCACTTCAGTCAGTATAGATGAAGGGGAGGAGACAGGTTAAAGAATGATTTTTGAGCCTTGAGACAATTGATAGATGGATTGTATGTGTGCCATTCAGAGGGTGAATGGGCAAGACAAAGATTTAAATGCCTTTGAACAGGGTATGGGGGTAGGTGCCAGGCGCACCAGTTTGAGTGTGTCAAGAACTGCAACGCTGCTGGATTTTTCACACTAAACTGTTTCCCGTGTGTATCAAAAAGGGTCCACCACCCAAAAGACCTCCAGCCAACTTGACACAACTGTGGGAAGCATTGGAGTCAACATGGGCCAGTATCCCTGTGGAACGCTTTCGATACCTTGTAGAGTCCATGGCCCCAACGAATTGAGGCTGTTCTGAGGCCAAAAGGGGGTGCAACTCAATATTAGGAAGGTGTTCCTAATGTTTTGCACACCCAGTGTATAAAACCTATAACTAGAAGTCTAGATGTGATAACATGCTTTTTGTTTGACTTCTATCCGGTAAGAGCATAATCTTGTTAGGAGGTGCCAGACGTTGCACTACCAGACGTTAGGAGGTGCCAGACGTTGCACTACCAGACGTTAGGAGGTGCCAGACGTTGCACTACCAGACGTTAGGAGGTGCCAGACGTTGCACTACCAGACGTTAGGAGGTGCCAGACGTTGCACTACCAGACGTTAGGAGGTGCCAGACGTTGCACTACCAGACGTTAGGAGGTGCCAGACGTTGCACTACCAGACGTTAGGAGGTGCCAGACTACCAGGCGTTAGGAGGTGCCAGGCGTTGCACTACAGACGTTAGGAGGTGCCAGACGTTGCACTACCAGACGTTAGGAGGTGCCAGACATTGCACTACCAGACGTTAGGAGGTGCCAGACGTTGCACTACCAGACGTTAGGAGGTGCCAGACGTTGCACTACCAGACGTTAGGAGGTGCCAGACGTTTGGCAACCAATATCTTCCATACACTACTCTAAGATTGACATTTTTCTATTGACCTTTTATTTTATCCTTAGTAGTTTGAAGTGTGTTGGAGTTCTAATAGGAGAAGCCAGATGGACTGTCTCCCAGTGCAATTCAGTTCTTGTGAAACAGATATCTAATGAATGTAACATGTCAAAATTAACTATTTTTTCAAATAGTGTTTGTCTCTAATGACACTCTTATGATGCCATTAGAACAAGTATTTCACTCCTCTGCTATTACCTCCGTGAGCTGTATATTTCAGATAAGAGCTGCCATGCTCTACTCTGCATCTCACTCACACACAGAGAGCCATTCACTTTATGCCTCATAGTTTCACAGGAAGCAGCTAAAAATATCGGACTAACACTTCTGCTGTAATTGCTATGTTTCCCTCTTTATAGTAGGTGCTGTATCTTGCTAAAGCAGCCGCCAATGAATGTAATTGCTGTGTGCACAGGGGAGAGTGTCATGTCATTTAGCTCTGGCTTTATAAATAATAAGGTATATAACAGCATTAAGTACCACCCTCCTCGTATATAAAATGAAATGTTATAGAGCTAGAGGCCATAAAAACATGAAGAGTTTGTAAGTTGAGGACATATGCCACGATTGTAGAAACGGTGCTTAAACCTGAATGCATTACTTGTATCCTTCAAGTTGGATGCATTGTTATCATGTATGCGATATTTTTTAATTTAACCAGGTAGGCTAGTTGAGAACAAGTTCTTATTTACAACTGCGACCTGGCAAAGATAAAGCAAAGCAGTGCTACACAAACAACAACACAGAGTTACACATGGAATAAACAAGCGTACAGTCAATAACACAATAGAAAAAAAAGTCTATGTACAGTGTGTGCAAATGGCATGAGGAGGTAAGGCAATAAATAGGCCATAGTAGCGAAGTAATTACAATAAAGCAAATTAACACTGGAGTGATAGATGTGCAGATGATGATGTGCAAGTAGAAATACTGGTGTGCAAAAGAGCAGAAAATTAAATAAAAACTATATGGGGATGAGGTAGGTAGATTGGATGGGCTATTTACAGATGGGCTATGTACAGCTGCAGCGATCGGTTAGCTGCTCAGATAGTTGATGTTTAAAGTTAGTGAGGGAAATTGAAGTCTCTTTAGCGATTTTTGAAATACGTTCCAGTCATTGGCAGCAGAGAACTGTAAGGAAAGGCGGCCAAAGGAGGTGTTGGCTTTGGGGATGACCAGTGAGATATTCCTGCTGGAGCGCGTGCTATGGGTGAGTGTTGTTATCATGACCAGTGAGCTGAGATAAGGTGGAGCTTTACCTAGCAAAAACTTATAGATGACCTGGAGCCAGTGAGTCTGGCGACGAATATGTAGCGAGGGCCAGCCGATGAGAGCATACAGGTCGCAGTGGTGGGTGGTATATGGGGCTTTGGTGACAAAACGGATGGCACTGTGATAGACTGCATCCAGTTTGCAGAGTAGAGTGTTGGAGGCTATTTTGTAGATGACATCGCCAAAGTCGAGGATCAGTAGGATAATCAGTTTTACGAGGGTATGTTTGGCGGTGTGAGTGTAGGAGGCTTGGTTGCAAAAAAAGAAGCCAATTCTAGATTTAATTTTGGATTGGAGATGTTTAATATGAGTCTGGAAGGAGAGTTTACAGTCTAGTCAGACACCTAGGTATTGGTAGTTGTCCACATATTCTAAGTAGTGATGCTAGTCGGGCGGGCGGGTGCGGGCAGAGAATGGTTGAAAAGCATGCATTTAGTTTTACTGGCGTTTAAGAGCAGTTGGAGGCCACGGAAGGAGTGTTGAATGGCATTGAAGCTCGTTTGGAGGTTTGTTAACACAGTGTTCAAAGAAGGGCCAGATGTATACAGAATGGTGTCGTCTGAGTAGAGGTGGATCAGGGATCACCCACAGCAAGAGTGACATCGTTGATATATACAGAGAACAGAGTCGGCCCGAGAATTGAACCCTGTGGTACCCGCATAGAGACTGCCAGAGGTCCAGACAACAGGCCCTCCGATTTGACACACTGAACTCTGTCTGAGAAGTAGTTGGTGAACCAGGCGAGGCAGTCATTTGAGAATCCAAGGCTGTTGAGTCTGCCGATAAGAATACGTGATTGACATATTCGAAAGCCTTGGCCAGGTTGATGAAGACGGCTGCACAGTACTGTCTTTTATCGATGGCGGTTATGATATCATTTAGAACCTTGAGCGTGGCTGAAGTGCACCTGTGACCAGCTCGGAAACCGTATTGCACAGCGGAGAAGGTACGGTGGGATTCGAAATTGTCAGTGATCTGTTTATTGACTTGGCTTTCGAAGACTTTAGAAAGGCAGGACCCTTAGTGGCGCAGGTCCTAATCCAGGCACTTGTCATCTCCCGTCTGGATTACTGCAACTCGCTGTTGGCTGGGCTCCCTGCCTGTGCCATTAAACCCCTACAACTCATCCAGAACGCCGCAGCCCGTCTGGTGTTCAACCTTCCCAAGTTCTCTCACGTCACCCCGCTCCTCCGCTCTCTCCACTGGCTTCCAGTTGAAGCTCGCATCCGCTACAAGACCATGGTGCTTGCCTACGGAGCTGTGAGGGGAACGGCACCTCAGTACCTCCAGGCTCTGATCAGGCCCTACACCCAAACAAGGGCACTGCGTTCTTCCACCTCTGGCCTGCTCGCCTCCCTACCACTGAGGAAGTACAGTTCCCGCTCAGCCCAGTCAAAACTGTTCGCTGCTCTGGCCCCCCAATGGTGGAACAAACTCCCTCACGACGCCAGGACAGCGGAGTCAATCACCATCTTCCGGAGACACCTGAAACCCCACCTCTTTAAGGAATACCTAGGATAGGATAAAGTAATCCTTCTCACCCCCCCTTAAAAGATTTAGATGCACTATTGTAAAGTGGCTGTTCCACTGGATGTCATAAGGTGAATGCACCAATTTGTAAGTCGCTCTGGATAAGAGCGTCTGCTAAATGACTTAAATGTAAATGTAAATGTAGGACAGGATGGATATAGGTCTGTAACAGTTTGGGTCTAGAATGTCACCCCCTTTGAAGAGGGGGATGACCGCGACAGCTTTCCAATCTTTAGGGATCTCGGACAATAGGAAAGAGAGGTTGAACAGACTGGTAATAGGGGTTGCAATAATGGCGGCGGATAATTTTAGAAGAGAGGGTCCAGATTGTCTAACCCAGCTGATATTCTAGGAATATATGCAGTGGCAAAGAATGGACAAAACATATTCCACTCTGGCCTTTCTGAATGAGAGTGTCATGGGTCAATGAATTACTGTAATACGTGTTTTCCGCAGTATAGGAGGGTCTATGAGTCATAGACCAGTATGGCCACCCATGGCACAACCATTCATCCTAATTCTATAGGCACAGCATGGTGCTGCACACGCCGGATGCAGCCCAGGTTGAGCTGAAGCTATAGGGTAGTTTCTCATTCAAAGATGTAAAAATAGAATGTTCTCTCAATGCATCTCCAAGCACTGATGTCTCTAAGCAACACATGCTGAACAAGGACATTATATCTATTCCGACTTAGTTCTTCAGTTGAGAGGCACACATTAATGCACTCCCAGGCATTAATGCACTCACAGAGCTATACTGTTCTAGTATAACATTTACATTTACATTGTAGTCATTAAGCAGGCACTGTTATCCAGAGCGACAGCCAGGAGTAATTAGGGTTAAATGCCTTGCTTAAGGACATATCGACAGATTTTTCACCTAGTCGGACTCAAGAATTCAAACCAGCAACCTTTTGTTTACAGGATCAATGCTCTTAACCAGTACCTGCAGCCCTTAACATGAGCTTGAGTTGCCCTGCATGTCACAATGTAACATCCAAGTGATGAGTCAACATGCTGCCTTGTGAGCATCATCTGGGGTTATTTTGGAATTTAATTCAATTCAAACCATTAATTTAAATTAACATTTGAATTGGCCACACCCCACAGGAAGTAGAAGGAAAAAGGAAGTAGAATTGAATTCATACCAATTCATTGACATTCAACTGAGACAAACATATGAGTCTCATTCCTTTGGCAAATATTTTGCCAAAAGCATCTGCCACCTGTCATGAGATGTTAGGTTGTTCTGTGCCCTCTGAGTGTTTGATCTATTACATTCTGAGATATGTATTTTTTGTTTAATAATTAAGTGTAAGAATCATTAATCATTATAAACAACCTAGAAAATGATAACAATATTTCCAGACCACTATACTTCATTGTTTTAGAATTTAGATTGTTGGTAACCATACATGATGACCAAAATAAACATATTGTAACGGCATTCCTCCTCCTCTGAGGAGGAGAAGCGAGTAGGATCGGAGGACCAATGCGCAGCGTGGTAAGTGTCCATAACGTTTATTTTAAGATATAAACTGAACACTATGAAATACAAAACAATAAACGTGAACGAAAACAAAACAGTACTATGTGGCAACAAACACCCACAACTCAAAAGTGAAACCCAGGCTACCTAAGTATGATTCTCAATCAGAGATAACTAACGACAACTGCCTCTGATTGAGAACCATACTAGGCCGAAACAGAAACCCCAACATAGAAAAACACACATAGACTGCCCACCCCAACTCACGCCCTGACAATACAAAATAAAGACAAAACAAAGGAAATAAAGGTCAGAACGTGATACATATGCATAATGATTTATGGAATCAATTATCCATTTGAATTTCAAAGAATTCCACTGAATTAAATTCTACATTCTTTAGTTAAAATTTATTTCAAATTCTACTTCCTACGGGTGTGGCCAATTCCATTCAAATTCTACTTCCTACGGGTGTGGCCAATTCCATTCAAATTCTACTTCCTACGGGTGTGGCCAATTCCATTCAAATTCTACTTCCTACGGGTGTGGCCAATTCCATTCAAATTCAAGATTTGAATTGGAATTATAGACAAATTCTCAACTCAATTAAGAATTGACCCCAACCCTGCTACACAGCCTAATTTACTGTCTACTGTGGACCCAGTAGAATTGTAGCTAGAGATGGGCACCTGTCCTGCTGTTTGAAGTGAGACAAGGAGGAAACCTCTACTGTCAGATGAGACCTGGCCAGGGGAGTACTCTTCTCTACTCTACTCTACTCTTCTAGGGTTACAGTTGGAAGATACTTCCTAAGCCAGATGTTGATTGTTTTTATTTTATCCTTATTTTACCAGGTAAGTTGACTGAGAACACATTCTCATTTACAGCAACAACCTGGGGAATAGTTATAGGGGACAGGAGGGGGGAATGATTGAGCCAATTGTAAACTGGGGAAGATTAGGTGACCGTGATGGTATGAAGGGCAGATTGGCAATTTAGCCAGGACACCGGGGTTAACACCCCTACTCTTACGATAAGTGCTATGGGATCTTTAGTGACCACAGAAAGTCAGGACACCCGTTTAACATCCCCCTACACAGGGTCATGTCCCCAATCACATCCCTGGGTCATTGGGATATTTGTTTTAGATCAGAGGAAAAGGGGGCCTCCTACTGGCCATCCAACAATACTTCCAGCAGCATCTGGTCTCCGATCCAGGACCAACCCTGGTTAGCTTCAGAAGCAAGCCATCAGTAGGATGCAGGGTAGCATGCTGCTGGTTAAGGAGGAAGAGGTGGGGTCTGGCAAATTTGCTCACATAATCTACCTACAGTACCAAAGGATGAGATTCTATTTCTATGGTACCTACTCACTCTCTGACTCATCCAGGTCCCATGATTAGATTGTCACTGCATCTCTGTTATAGAAAAGCTTACATTTGAAATGTTCATAAAAGCCCTTCTGCTGTTATTTGATTTTGGGCTCTTGGGGTTTTAGCTAATGTTATGAAGGGGACAACCTCCCACAGCCCATTGTCTTACATCAGATCCTCTCATACAGCACTTACAATTATCGTACTTACAACTATCTTACCTGAAGGTCCAAAGTGGATTCTATTTATAAAAGGTTTCAAAAAATAAAATCTACCTACAGAGGTGGTGATTTCAAATGTATCAGCAACTACCACCTACACAGAGTGCTAATGTATCAGCAACTACCACCTACACAGAGTGCTAATGTATCAGCAACTACCACCTACACACAGTGCTAGGTGTTATTGACTGTGGTATACAAGATTTACCGTAACTGTCACTGAATCATAACTTTATAGTTGCTTCTGCAGCTCTTATTTACTTTACATTTTGAACCATTTGTTTTGTTCTTTCTGTTTTGTCCCATTTGGTTTTTATACCATACAGTAAGATCCATCTACAGTAGACTCTCGCTGCATGGTCGGTGGACCCAGCTAGGGAGGGGTCCAGCCAGGTTTGAAGTTGGTGTCATTGTTTTTAGAAGACCAGGATGAAGTCAGTGGTCATGATTCCTAAACATTTAGAGTGTGTGAAGGATGAGTGTAAATAGCCCAAATGGAAGCAGTTTATATTTTTATTCACAACGTTTAAAAGCTTTGCCGAACGTCAAACAGTGTGTCCCTTCATTAGCTGGGGAGGATTTGGGTGGGGGCAGGGGGAGGATGCTAAAATTTGCACTAATGTTGACGTCTGCATTTCATCAAACCCTTTTTTGGACCACCAGTCTCCTGCCCTAGTCGGCCTAATAACCCATGAGACGTGCACTGTGTGCTGTGAGCTGCTATGAACTGTGTGCTGTGAACTGCTATGAGCTGTGTGCTGTGAAATGCTATGAGCTGTGTGTTGTGAGGGGCTGTGACATTCTGCCATGGCTCACACACACCCTCCTCTCCTCTTCACCCTCCACTTCCGCTGCCTAGCTCCATGAAGGAAGGCAAGGCTAGCAGCTTTTTGTAGACCTGACCCCTGCTTCTTCTCCTCCTCTCTCATCAGGGGTCAAGGGTCAACTGCTAGTGCAGCTCAGAGGTCTTGTTGATGTACTGATGGTGTTGGCCCCTGAAGCGCCATCAATACAGCCACTGATATTCTTTTGTTGTTGTTGTTAAGAGCGATGATGGACTGGCCATCCTGTTTATTGTAAGTTTATCTCAAACTATTATGACTGTTAGTCTATAACTGTATGACTCAAAAATGATCTGCATTCTTGTCTGGATTTGGGATTACTCATTTCTGTCTCAGACTCTTGACATTCCTGTTGGACTGATACAAATCTATTTAGTTTAGCATTGATGAGCCACAACAACCCTGGCCTGGCCACATCACTGTTCTGTTTGTCTTAGTCCAGTGGTATTCAAACTTTTTCCACTGGGACCCCATTTATTCCACTAGAATTTCTGGGGACCCCATTTTTTAAAGATTTTTACATATACAAATAGCCTTAAATTCATTACATTTTCATATCTTATCAAAGTGAAAAGACACCAATAAATATATTTACTCAATAACATTTTATTTTTCTAATGATATTTATCAAAAACATTTGTATATTGTCCCATACAATAATCTGTACTCTTTTTGTTTCCGAAATGTTGAATTATTATTTTTTAAACGACCCCGCTGCAGTTCCGGGTCGCGACCCCGACTTTGAATACCACTGCCTTAGTCCTAGCATGCCGTTCTGTTCTGGTCTACCCTATAGGGTGTCCCAGCGTTATTCACTCTTTTTCTGTGGTAGGGGAGGAAGAGGGATGGGCCGGGACAGGGCAGGGGGCGGTCTGGGGGGCTTGAGCAAACAGTGAGGGTCTCAACACACAAAGTAAACATTGCCCTGTGTTTGAACTGTACACCTTGGGTCCAGCAAGTCTCCCACACACTCACTCTCCCCTCAGCCCTATTCCCGACCGGCCCAGCTAAATACACCGCTTATCCCTGGACCTGCCCATAAATAAGAAGGAAAAAGTACCCCCCCACTGAAAGAATCTGCATAGACCAGCATAGGCTAGTCATGACTAGCCTTCGGTGTATTTTGAACAATGGTGACCAGCCTTTTGCTGTGTGCAGGGGGGGGGGGGGGGCGCGGGATGTTCCCCAATGCTGGAAGGCAGGCCTCAAGTGAAAAAGTTTGGGAACCCCCATGCTGGTCAGACCAGCTTGACCATCATCCGATCAGCACTGACCAGCATAGACCAGCAAGGACCAACTTGAAATTTAAGCTGGTCTATGTTGTTTTTCTTTCAGCAGGGTCTGTCAACGTCTCACCTCCATGGCCAACAGCCCTGGCCTAGCAGCCTCTCTGGCTCGCATGTGGGGGGTGTATTGGAACATGGATGCACAGCAGTGGACTCAGAGAGTTGTACGGTTGTTCTTCTCTCAATATCAGAAACAAATATTTTACTTATATCTGAGTACTATGATGCTGAGGATGGCACCACATTTGTCTGCAGGTCTTTGTTAAACCAAGGTACTAATCAACTTGATTATATAAATGAGCTATCCCCCCTCCGGAACTTTAGATAAGAATAGAGCATGCGCTGTCACAGCGTCGTACAGGCTGACGATAGCAAAACCCTGGAGACACAGCAGCTCTTTTCGATTTGGGTTTGATAAACCAGGGCTTAGTGCATGACATGCTCTTATTTCACTTAATGTGGTATTAAGAGCAGCCAACTATCCCGGCCCAGTTATGAAGGAAAGAGACTTTGAATGATGTGCCCCGTTACAGGGCTACTACTCAGACAAAGTGCACTGACCTACTTCTTCCTAGGACATCCAACCGTGGGTTCAACCAAAGCGTTGAGCAGAAAGGGTAACTAGCGTACATTACATACAGTATGTCATTCTGAGCTCCTAAACTCTAAACTTCACGTCTACATGCACAGAACTACAGCCACGTTTTATCGTTTTGGTTGTTTTGACTTTGTTTATTCATCCCTGTCTCAAACCACGCCGTTCAACCTCTGCTGCCTAAACTTGTTCCCAACAACTGTGATACATCAGTGCCAAAGAAGAAAAGGCGCACACACGTACGGCCTGAAAAAGCAAAGCTTTTCATGTGTTGCGTGAGTCAATTAGGAGGGCAGCGTTGCTGAACACATTCAGCAACTTTGTCTCTGAAGTGTTCAGAGGAATGTCCTCGGGACTGTACCGTAGGACCTATTGATTCTGACATGTTTATTTTTACAGCAAAGGCCTTTTCTATTTGTAACAGATCCAGCATATTTTCAGCTTTTGTTGTGCATGTGTTGGAGGGAATGCACCCCATTCCCCAGACGGGGGCCTTTTTATTTAAACCACCAACACGACATCTGACGTGTTCTTTTTACATGGCCAAGACTCTATTTTGTTCAACGGGACACTTTATTGAACTACTCCTGAAGTTTGAGTGACTAACTGGCCGTCTTTGTGAGCCGTTTAAAAAAAATGTCAGTTTCTGTAAACGAGAGATGAACTCAAGAGATTAAAGAAAGAAATATCTTACTCAATTTTATATTTTTGTTCCCTGACCTAAGCTGACAGCTCATGAAAAGTTCTTGATTAAGCTCTTCTCAAAGTTCAGAATTATTTCTTAAAGACAAAGTGTTGGCATAATTACCCACTTTCCCCTCTATTGTTTGGCTAATGAGGGGACACACATTGCTGTCGTCTTCAAGAACACTCAGCACTTGCAGAGTTGTGCTCGGTCCATGCTAGTTAGAAATGAATTAGTTATAGGGGTTTATCAAACTGAAAGCACTCTCCTATATAATGCTATATAATTGTAGCATATCATGTGCATTGCAGAGATGTTGAAGTTGAGCCTTGGTCTTACACAGCGAACACTGAGCTTTGCTCTGTTCTTTAGTGTTAACGAGAGGGAGGTTCAGTGTTAGTGAATGTTGTTGTCCAGATCTGGGGAAATATACACGGCTGTATAAAGTATGGCAGTGCTTGTTGAAATGTTGAGCTTGGCTTCAGCCAATGTAGTCAAAAGATTAGTTTGTGTAGGCTTGGCTTAAAAGTGAGTTCCTTACATACTCTTGTGCGTTGTGAGTGAAGTGCTTGCTTGTGATGGTTGGGTCTGCTGTTACATCTACGGTTGAGGAGGTTGATCTCCGCTGGCACTGGCTGTAACATTGGCGATACAAGAACAAATAGAAAATTGAGAACAGTGCCACTGCTCAGTGAAGTTGTGTTCTAGATTTGGATTTTGATAGTATTATACAACCATTGTTATGGTTTATAAAGTCAAAGAAACTGGAGAAGGTGAGAAAATACCTATTCTTTTTCCAGGAACACATTTCAATCATTTGCAGGTCTTAAATAAATGCTTGAGTTTTCAAAGCATAATGCCACAGTTTATCTTGTGTAAAGTGTTGTACTGCATCTTGTCTGAGTCGTAAACTCAATATTTTTTACAACAATGTTTCTGTGAAAGGCAATATTTAGCAGTAAAACCAAGTGCACCTCTTCCAAACAGTTAATTGTAAATGATCTGGAGTTGATGACCTGGATAGGAGCATTAATGTAGGCTAAAGTGGACATGTGAGATTCTTTAGTTGTAGTTTTTAATGAATATTAATCACCATAGAGCCTTAGAATCCGTTAACCTGACCAAAAGATGAATCTGTTTTTCTGTGGAATGTTGCTTGCCCCATGACCAAAGGAACGTTGTCCTATTCATCCTCCAGGATAATCAGTGAAGAGAAAAGATCCCGCTTGTGTTTCTATCCCTGAGGATTCCCATTGTTACCACTTCATATAAATCAATATGGAGAAATTAACTACTTTGTGCCTTTGGGACTTCTGGTATTGCAAATGCTTGTGTAAGACTGAGAAAAGTCATCTACTAAACTCCTGTTGTCAACATGGCTTGGGATGGGGACAGATTTACAGGTTGCGCAACATAAATTGAAAGGTCATTCCCGATTGAGCCGACCTATGCAGCGTCTACCATGAATGCAGTCTCCACTGACGCGGGAGCCTTTACATTTCAATATGTAAACGCTGAACCTCTGTGATACAGATTAAATAGAGCCAGATGAAAACATTATTTTCTAATTCAACCTCAAAAGGTCAAACGTGTGTGTAGTTGGCCCTACAGACTTCCCTTGAATAGGAAAAATGAAAAGCTTCTCCAAGGATTATTGAGACCTGACCTCTCCAAAGAACAGTATGGGTTTTTAATGTCATTGTCCTCTCTGGTCAGGTCCATGGAAGTGATGGCCTATGGCTCCCAAGGTAGATGCTAAACTAACAGGTCTCAGATTGCAGGCCGTGTACCCCTGGGATCATTCCTCCGGGCCCCTGCAGAGAGAGGACTTGTGATAAGGGTCGATATTGGAAGCTGTGTAAACCTTGTTAAGCTTTTCCCCCCTGCGAGCGGGGGTAATCCCAAACACCTGGGCTGGTTAACCGGGATCAGGTGGGATTAGAGAGGAGGGGACCATAGAACCCACTCTGCCCCCACTTCACTCCCCAGTTCCCTGTTTTAATCAAGCCCATCATTTCACTTTTATGCAAATATTTGATCAAAGATTGGGATTTTTTTACATGATCCTTTATTCATAAAATATTGAAATTGATCTCAAACTAATATCCTATTTTTCCTGAGTTTATATGATTTCTTGATCAAATCCCTGATTATAAATTTTTGGACTTCATCCTTCCCTCTAACTCTGGTCCATGACCATGGCAGAGGGCTATCTATCCTACCATCCCAATGAAAACATTTTCTTTTTACTCCATTTCTTGACCCGCGTATCAGAGGTACAGATTGTCCAAGCCAGCAGCCAGTCAAACAGAGGTTCATCACAGGTCAATCACTGATAGACTGTTTATTTACACGTTATAGTAATTACTCAACTACTTGTTTATTGTTATGAAGCAATCGGTTCTTCAAAAACGCATTAATTAACTGTTTATTTGTACAAGGGTTTCGGAGAACTATTAAGCTGTCAAACATACCACAGTGTAGCAGGGTTTACTGAGCTGAGTTGTTTTGTCTTTATCAAGAGTGACTGCTTGTATTCTCATGGTGGCCCGTCTGTCTGAACAGGTACTTTACAGGGGTTGTGTATCCACAGTAAACATCCTATAGTGAATACCTTGTCAGATGGATGATTGACCCTCCTCCCCTAATGTACAGTACATTAGCCACTTGGGGATATGAAACATTGTTTGTAGTTATTGTCCTTAGATGTCACTGTTCCCTCCATCTCTCCCTCTCTGTCAGATGTGGACGAGTGTGCAGAGCAAATTGACAACTGCAGCATCGATGCCATCTGCCAGAATACACTCAAGTCATACAAATGTATCTGCAAGTCAGGCTACAAGGGGGATGGCAAGCACTGCGAAGGTAAGGTGTCAGACACACACACACACACACACACACACACACACACACACACACACACACACACATACACACATATACACACACACACATATACACACACACACACACACACACACACACACACACACACACATACACACATATACACACACACACATATACACACACACACACACACACACACACACACAGAAGCTTTTCATTTTTCCTATTCAAGGGAAGTCTGTAGGGCCAACTACACACACACACATATATACACACACACACATATACACACACACACACACATATACACACACACACATATACACACACACACATATACACACACACACATATACACACACACACATACACACACACATACACACACACACATATACACGCACACACACACACAATTGTATGCTTTACATGTCTTATTGGCTTTAAAACTTGAATGCTGGAATCTTTTATGGGGAAACTGCTTCTTCCCTTTGGGATATTTCAAAAACAAAGAAGCTAATGCAAACAACCAACACGGTTTTCCCCTCTGACATCATTGCAGTTCCCAATAGAACAGCAGAATATGTAGCGCATTTTGTTTTTACCACACTGCTTGAAGCACCTCACCTCTGTTTCGTCAACAACACAAAAACAATAACTAAAGTGCTGGGGGCGGACAGTGGCGCCTTTTCCCCTAATGCAGATTCCACCTTTAAACCCCGGACTCGCCTGAAGAGAGAGGATCGACATGTTGCGTAAAAGGACAGAGAGAAAAAGACAGGTGCAGCCGACTGCTCTTTTGTGTCAAAGATTAAATGAAGCTGTACATTTCGTGCACATGTTAGAGAAGAGAGTTAAGATAGTGGGATGAAAAAGCAATCAGAGGCTTCTGTCTGCCAAGAAGTCAGGGATGTTTCCACAGCCCAGGGCTGCCCGTGACTGTCTATAGCCTGTCAGACAGACCCTGCCCGTGACTGTCTATAGCCTGTCAGACAGACCCTGCCCGTGACTGTCTATAGCCTGTCAGACAGACCCTGCCCGTGACTGTCTATAGCCTGTCAGGCACAACCCTGTTTTTGTAGTAGGGAGTGTTCAAAGCCTCTGGATCGTTCTTTCCCCATGTTTTTATTAGTATTACTGCAAAAACATATTTCACAATGTCAACCCCCCCCCCCCCACCCACTCCTAAGATTATTCTAGAATTTATTTGATTGTGTTTTTCATGGCTGTTTGCCTTCAGGTTATAAAGTTTGCTTTTAAATAAAAAATAAAATAAAAAAAGTGCCCACTTGAAAATCTGAGGAGAGAGTAGAGCTCTGATACCTGAAAGAGTCTGCGCCTCTCTCTCTTCATCAGCAGTATGTCTGCATAGACTCCTCAAGGCCGATAAACACCATACTGGAAGTATAGTTGATGGCCATGAGCTGCCTGTCTCCCCTATACTGGCTGTGGTAAATAAATCATAGAAGGCAATGCAAAAAAAAACTGCTGTTTTCTGCTAAGAGCAACAAACCTGATCAAATTGAACAAGTGTACGTTTCAAACGCATTCAAAAGCGGTGCAAGCAGTGCAGTAGATGTGATACTGTAGTGGTGTAGATCTGGTGTTACCGAAGCAAACACCTTTAAACCCTGGCAAAACATGGGCCAATGGGTTCAGCCGCTTGTATATGCTGAGGTGGAATTACAGCCTTTGCTATCATAACATTTGCCTTGTGATTGTGGAAGAAGAAGTGTGGAAATGGAGATATTAGGATAGCTGTACAAATATACTCTTCCTGTGTTGCTTTTCAGTTCATTCTGAAACTGTACACACTGGAGGATTACTCAAATCAGATCAAATGTATTTGTCACGTGCGCTGAATACAACAGGTGTAGACTTTACCGTGAAATGCCTACTTACAAGCCCTTTCCAAACAATGCAGAGTTAAAATGTAAGAAACCTTAGCACATTGTTTTTTAAACAAGTAACTCAATAAAATAACATTAACGAGGCTATACACAAGGAGTACCAGTACCACGTCAATGTGCAGGGGTACGAGGTACTTCAGGTAGTTGAGGTAGTATGTGCATGTAGGTAGGTTGTAAAAGTGACTAGGCAATCAAGATGTGAAAGTGTTTCTATGTGTGTGTGTGTGTGGCATCAATATGCATGTGTGTGTGTATTTTGTGTTTGTGAGCGTATGTAGTGTACGAGTGTGTGTGTGTATGTGTGTGTTGGAGAGTCGGTGTAGTATGTGTGAGTGTGTGTGTAGAGTCCTAACTCAAAATGGAGCACCCAGTCCAGCTAGCTGATATGTCTGTCTATCAGCTACTCTACATCCCACGTCAGGAACTGGATGAGGAGTCTGTCTTGGAGGCGAAAGGCAATGTTTTCCCTCATACGGTAAAGGGATTATCATCAGCAGAGGCCTCATTATGATCGTAATGATGCGGAAACAATATGATTTTAATGACTGACTCCCTCACATGCCAGACGCTCCTTTTCTCTGTTTCTCATACACACACTCTCATATACTCACACTACACATAGGCCAGGTGCACCCACACACACAGCCCAGAGCATCCTGAAGGTGATGCTTGGATATACTGCACTGCATTTTATAAACTCGTTGGTTCGAGCCCTGAATGCTGATTGCCTGACAGCCGTGGTATATCAGGCCGTATACCACTGGTATGATATTTAAAAAAATGTATTTACTGCTCTAATTACGTTGGTAACCAGTTTATAATAGGGGAAAGGCACCACGGGGGTTTGTGATATATGGCCAGTATACAACGGCTAAGGGCTGTGTCCAGGCACTCTGTGATGCGTCGTGCATAAGAACTGCCCTTAGCCGTGGTATATTGGCCATATACCACTCCCCTTCAGGCCTTATTGCTTAATTATACTGTATGTTTTTGCCTATGTCTCTGCAGGTGTACCCATACAATAACACTAAGGTTGAGCATTCTGTATTCAACATTAGAATTCGATGGAAATATAGAAACATGTATACGTAAAGACAGCCAGTGTTTCTACCCTGCTAATAGAGGTCCTTGGAGTCCTGCTGACAGAAAGAGGAGATAAATAAACAATGATAGAGAGACAGGATAATAATACATATTGATGTACTAGTTCTAAACGTGGTACTTGTTCCTCTATTGCTGATGAGTCATGACTCATGGTGTGTGGAGGGAACTTTGGTCCTTAGTGTGGTCTCAGGTGACGTGCTGCTCTTAGACACTCGTTAGCAGGCTGGCACAC
>NC_088415.1:35511763-35564263 GCF_034236695.1 Oncorhynchus nerka
AAGTAAGTTAATCTTTAGGAGACAGAACGTGTCTCCATCCTGAGCGGCATGATGGCTGCGTGGTCACATGGCGTTTATACTTGCTTACTATTGTTTGTACAGATGAATGTGATACCTTCAGGCTTTTGGAATTTGCTCCCAAGGATGAACCAGACTTGTGGAGTTCTACCATTTTTTTTTGAGGTCTTGGCTGATTCCTTTTGATTTTCCCATGATGTCAAGCAAAGAGGCACTGAGTTCGAAGGTAGGCCTTGAAATACATTCACAGGTACACCTCCAATTGTCAATTAGCCTATCAGAAGTTTCTAAAGCCTTGACATCATTTCCTGGAATTTTCCAAGCTGTTTAAAGGCACAGTCAACATAGTGTATGTAAACGTCTGACCCACTGGAATTGTGATACAGTGAATTATAAGTGAAATAATCTGTCTGTAAACAATTGTTGGAAAAATGACTTGTGTCATGCACGAAGTAGATGTCCTAACCGACTTCCCAAAACTATAGTTTGTTAACAGGAAATTTGTGGAGTGGTTGAAAAACAAGTTTTAATGACTCCTAAGTGTATGTAAACTTCAGACTTCAACTGTATTAGTCCTGCTACACCAATTATTCAACGATTATAAAGTATCATTCTAGTATCGTCATGATTATTCAGCTTGGGGTCTGACTCTAAGGAAGTGAGATAGCCCTTGCATAACAACATCCGCACAGATATCTATCTAGCAGCATCTCCCTAACTAACATGAACAGTAACATGAACAGTAACATCAACAGTAACTTCAACAGTAAATGACAGGCTCATATGGGCTCTGACTTCTGCACAATGAACACAGCTATTATGTCTTCTGACAACGCACCCCTCTATTGGCCCACTCAGCCCTCCCCCCACACACACACTAACCACACATACACTAACCCCACACACACTAACCCCCCACACACTAACCCCACACACACGAACCCCACACACACTAACCACACACACACTAACCACATACACACTAACCACACACACACTAACCACACACAGACTAACCACACACACTAACCACACACACTAATCACACACACACCAACCACACACACACTAACCACACACACACTAGCCACACATACACTAACCACACACACACCAACCACACACACACTAACCACACACACACACACCAACCACACAAACACTAACCACACACACATTAACCACACACACACCAACCACACACACACTAACCCCACACACACTAGCCACACATACACTAACCACACACACACACACCAACCACACACACACTAACCACACACACATTAACCACACACACACTAACCACACACACACCACCCACACACACACCAACCACACACACACTAACCACACACACACACACACTAACCACACACACACACTAACCACACATACACTAACCACACACACACTAACCACACACACACCACCCACACACACACACTAACCACACACACACACACTAACCACACACACACACTAACCACACACACACACACTAACCACACACACACTAACCACACACACACTAACCACACACACACTAACCACAAACACACACCACCCACACACACACACACTAACCACACACACACACTAACCCCACACACACTAACCCCATACACACTAACCACACACACACTAACCACACACACACACTAACCACACACACACTAACCACACACACACACTAACCCCACACACACTAACCCCACACACACTATTCACACATACACTAACCACACACACACTAACCACACACACACACTAACCACACACACACTAACCACACACACACACTAATCCCACACACACTAACCACACACACACTAACCACACACACACTAACCACACATACACTAACCACACACACACCACACACACACCACACATACACTAACCACACACACTAACCACACATACACTAACCACACACACTAACCACACATACACTAACCACACACACTAACCACACATACACTAACCACACACATGCTGCTGATTTTGGATTTCTGGAAGATTTCTTTACTTTCTCGCAGAGCATTTTCTCCCTCCGGGAAAGGAGAGCGAGAGTGGCTCGCTGGACACAGCAGCAGGCCCAATCATGAGGATAATGAGGACTGCACTGATGCAACCAGTAAATTGTATGTATGTTATATTGTTACATGCAATCCCTCATACCCACATATGTGCGCACACTCACACACACACATACACACATGTACCTACAGTAGAATCATTTGATGAAGGGAGGGCAGAGAGAGTGAAGAAAAGCAAGGATAGCAGCCAGATCCGGAGCCAGGATAAAGTGACTGAGGGGGCGGTTGAAATCGGCGAGGGTGCACCATTTATTTTGGGTTCATGTATTGGAATGATCCTTAACAAAAACATAAAGGCAACATGTAAAGTGCTTCATGTTTCATGAGCTGAAATAAAATACAAGATAAAAGATCCCAGAAATGTTCATACGCACAAAAAGCTTATTTCTCTCCAATGTTGTTCACAAATGTTTTTACATCCCTGTTAGTGAGCATTTCCTCATTTGCCAAGACAACGCATCCACCTGACAGGTGTGGCATATCAAGAAGTCGATTAAACAGCATGATCATTGCACAGGTGCACATTGTGCTGGGGGACAATAAAAGGACCTTCTAAAATGTGCAGTTTTAACACACAACACAATGCCAAAGATGTCTCAAGTTTTGAGGGAGCGTGCAATTGGCATGCTGACTGCAGGAATGTCCACAATAATTGAATGTTCATTTCTCTACCATAACCCACCTCCAACGTCGTTTTAGAGAATTTGGCAGTTCGTCCAACCGGCCTCACAACCACAGACCACGTGCATGGCGTTGTGTGGCGAGCGGTTTTCTGACGTCAACGTTGAACGTTGTGAACAGAGTGCCCCATGGTGGCGGTGGGGTTATGGTATGGGCAGGCATAAGCTACGGACAACGAACACAATTGCATTTTATCGATGGTCATTTGAATGCACAGAGAAACCGTGACGAGATCCTGAGGCCCATTGTCGTGCCACTCATCACCCACCATCACAGCATGATAATGCATGGCTCCATGTCGCAAGGACCTGTACACAATTCCTGGAAGCTGAAAATGTCCCAGTTCTTCCATGGCCTGAATACTCACCAGACATGTCACCCATCGAGCATGTTTGTGATGCTCTGGATCGACGTGTACGACTGCATGTTCCAGTTCCCACCAATATCCAGCAACTTCACACAGCCATCAAATAGGAGTGGGACAACATTCCACCGGCCACAATCAACAGACTGATCAACTCTATGTGAAGGAGATGTGTCGCACTGCATGGTGGTCACACCAGATACTGACTGGTTTTCTGATTCACACCCCTACCTTTTTATTTTTAAGGTATCCGTGACCAACAGATGCATATCTGAATTCCCAGTCATGTGAAATCCATAGATTAGGTCCGAATGAATTTATTTAAACGACTGATTTCCTATATGAACTGTAACTCGGTAAAGTCTTTGAAATTGTTGCATGTTGCATGAATATTTTCATATTTTTGTTGAGTATATATTGAATTCTGCTTATATCACGCGAAACCACAATAAACATACAGTTCAAATGCAGAGACTCCAAGATCATTGAGTGCTTTTGAAGTGACAGGTAGGCTACAGATTTCGCGCCAATCTCCGCTGCGCTGTATCAGCACAATAGACATCGCCCTACACACTAAAGCAAGGCCGTTTTGGTAATGAAATATAGGCTGCAAGCTAGATAGGGTAATTCACCTACTACAAACAGCCTATGTGAATGCAGCCGCACACACAGCTGTCTTACCAAAATAATGCAAACTAAATGCTGAAAGTAGTAGCCGAGTTATTCATGCATGCAAACAAAAATACTGAATAGTAGTTTGGCTTAGAATACCGACACAACTGTGAAGGTGAATGAATGAAACAGCAGTACCAAGTGGTAGGCCTAGTAAATAAAATAATGTATAGATAAAATCGTGACACAATCCATATTTAGGCTGGTTACATGAACAGTAAACAAACGCAGTAAACAAAAGGTGAATGGATGTAACGATCGTTGTTAGAAGGCTGGTCGGACCAAGATGCAGCGTGGGGTAGGTTAATCATTTTTATTTATGATAACCGGCACAAAACAAGAAAGTACAGCTTTGTAGGGAACGAAACGTACAGCTTTGTAGGGCTAAAAAGCAACAATACAAAATGAAGATCCCACACACAACAGGTGGAAAAGGGCTGCCTAAATATGATCCCCAATCAGAGACAACGATAGACAGCTGCCTCTGATTGGGAACCATACCAAGCCAACCTAGAAATAAATAAACTAGAATGCCCACCCTAGTGACACCCTGACCTATCCAAATAGAGAAATAAAAGGATCTCTAAGGTCAGGGCGTGACAGTAGCCCCCCCCCACCCCCCCCTCAAAGGTGCGGACTCCGGCAGCAAAACCTGACTCTATAGGGGAGGGTCCGGATGGGCATCCAGCCTCGGTGGAGCCTCGTCGCTGGAGGCTCTGGACTGCAGACTGTCGCTGGAGGCTCTGGACTGCCGACCGTCGCTGGAGGCTCTGGACTGCCGACCGTCGCTGGAGGCTCTGGACTGCTGACTGTCGCTGGAGGCTCTGGACTGCAGACTGTCGCTGGAGGCTCTGGACTGCAGACCGTCGCTGGCGGCTCTGGACTGCCGACCGTCGCTGGAGGCTCTGCACTGCCGACTGTCGCTGGAGGCTTTGGACTGCAGACTGTCGCTGGAGGCTTTGGACTGCAGACTGTCGCTGGAGGCTCTGGACTGCTGCCACAGGACGTACCGGGCTGGGGAGATGCACTGAAGGCCGGATGCGTGGAGCTGGCACAGGACGTACCTGGCTGGGGAGACGCACAGGAGGCCTGGAGCGTGGAGCTGGCACAGGACGTGCAGGGCTGGGGAGGCGTACTGGAGACCTGGTGCGTGGAGCTGGTACAGTCTTCACCAGACGGCTAGCACGCTCCTCAGGACGAGTACGGAGAGCTGACTCAGGTGGCATTAAACTGAGGACATGCTCCTTAGGGCGAATGTCGTGCCTCATGCACCAACACAACAGATCTCTCATAACTCTCTCCTCCAATCTCCCCATCAACTCACTGACTGTCTCTGATTCACTCCCTTCACTCCCCTCCAAGTTCACTATCCTCTCCCAGACTGGCTCTGGTTCACCCCTCGGCTCCGCCGACCACCCCGTGTGGACTGGCTCTGGTTCACCCCTCGGCTCCGCCGTCCACCCCGTGTGGACTGGCTCTGGTTCACCCCTCGGCTCTGCCGTCCACCCCGTGTGGACTGGCTCTGGTTCACCCCTCGGCTCCGCCGACCACCCCGTGTGGACTGGCTCTGGTTCACCCCTCGGCTCCGCCGACCACCCCGTGTGGACTGGCTCTGGTTCACCCCTCGGCTCCGCCGACCACCCCGTGTGGACTGGCTCTGGTTCACCCCTCGGCTCCGCCGACCACCCCGTGTGGACTGGCTCTGGTTCACCCCTCGGCTCCGCCCGACCACCCCGTGGGACTGGCTCTGGTTCACCCCTCGGCTCCGCCGACCACCCCGTGTGGACTGGCTCTGGTTCACCCCTCGGCTCCGCCGACCACCCCGTGTGGACTGGCTCTGGTTCACCCCTCGGCTCTGCCGTCCACCCCGTGTGGACTGGCTCTGGTTCACCCCTCGGCTCTGCCGTCCACCCCGTGTGGACTGGCTCTGGTTCACCCCTCGGCTCTGCCGTCCACCCCGTGTGGACTGGCTCTGGTTCACCCCTCGGCTCTGCCGTCCACCCCGTGTGGACTGGCTCTGGTTCACCCCTCGGCTCTGCCGTCCACCCCGTGTGGACTGGCTCTGGTTCACACCTCGGCTCCTCCGACCACCCCGTGTGGACTGGCTCTGGTTCACCCCTCGGCTCTGCCGTCCACCCCGTGTGGACTGGCTCTGGTTCACACCTCGGCTCCTCCGACCACCCCGTGTGGACTGGCTCTGGTTCACCCCTCGGCTCTGCCGTCCACCCCGTGTGGACTGGCCCTGGTTCACACCTCGGCTCCACCGACCACCCCATGTGGCCCCCCCAAAAAAAAGTTTTTGAGGCTGCTTCTTGGGCCTACGTCGTGACCGCGAACCCCGGTGTTGTCAATGTCCTTCCTTCGCTGCTTCCGCCTGCTTCCATGGCAGGCTTTCTTCTCCTGCCATTACTTCCTCCCAAGCCCAGGATGTCCTTAACTCCTGGATCTACTCCCAAGCCCAGGATACCTGCTCCTCCTGGGCACGCTGCTTGGTCCTGGGAACTGTACCAAGCCAACCTAGAAATAAATAAACTAGAATGCCCATCCTAGTCACACCCTGACCTAACCAAATAGAGAAATAAAAGGATCTTTAAGGTCAGGGCATGACAATGGAAATTCAAAGCAAAACATATCCTACATCCTACTACAGTGAGATGCAGCCAAGCACAGCTGTCTTGACAAATAAATGTTACTGTTAAAATAGGGCTCCAGAATATTTTTGTTTAGAGATTAATATTCCTGTATCATTATGTGTTCTGAAATCATAGGCTAATTTATTTAGGGCTAATTCACCACATGAGTAAGTGGAAACTCAAACACATTAACTATATCACTAATTCTAAAGATAATAACCACTCATAGTAGCCATGTATTAATCTAACAGTACATTTAATACGTTGCAGTTGTAGCCTATTGTCCAATGCGGCTTATGCACTCGCAATGGCCAATGCACATTTCGCACGTTGCATATCTCAATATCAAATATCTTTGTAAAATAGTTGCTATTGAGCTCATAATTGAGAGTTAATAAAAAGTATACCTACAGACAGATGAGAACATCCTCTCTTCATCTGTGACAACAGGATAGCTGGGTTTTCCCAGCAATTGGATTTTATGTTAAACAATCAGAAAACTATTTTGCTGCTCTACACAGCAACAGGCCCCAGCAAAACAGTTACAGGGACAGGCAGGCAGACACTTTCATAACAGCAATCATGAGGATAATGAGGACTGCACCGATGCAACCAGTACAGTTTTTTTTCTCCCACAAGAAGGTGTCAAAGGGTTGCAAAATGTGACCAAATGTTTGCAGTCTGGAGCCCTGCCATGTAGGCTTTTCACTATAGGCATACTCTCTAACTTTTGTTTTACTTCAGTAAAGAAGGCCTCCATCTTCGCAAACAACAGTAGCCTAGGCCAAGGCTCTCTCTCCTCAGTATCAGGGCATCCCTGAACAATCTGACTGGCAATATTTTTATTTATTGGCTTTTCATTTATTTATCGGCTAGAAAGCCGGCAATTACCGGCTAACGGAAACCCTGTGCCTCGGTGGCTTTCCATAGTGCCCCTACACACACTGTCCCAAATTTCAACTGAGGGGGCTAAGTCCCTTTTTGCCCCCTCGTGGAGCCGAGTACGATAGCAGCACACAGGGAGTGAATAAGGAGAGTGACACTAACCACGTTTCCAACCTTTTTATGCAAGTAAAGTACATGTCGGATAAAAAACGTCATGACAGTGCTGATGGAAACAGCTAATTTGTCAGTTTGGACAAAACAAAAATACAGGAGATGAACTGGGATATGTGAGGAATGGAGGTGGAAACGCTTTTATGTGCAAATATTGATATACAGTGCAATCGGAAAGTATTCAGACCCCTTCCCTTTTTCCACATTTTGTTACGTTACAGCCTTATTCTAAAATGGATTAAAAAAAAACAGAAATAACTTGTTTATATAAGTATTCAGATCGTTTGCTATGAGACACGAAATTGAGCTCAGGTGCATCCTGTTTTCATGGATCATCCTTGATATGTTTCTACAACTTGATTGGAGTCCAACTGTGGTGAATTCAATTAATTGGACATTATTTGGAAAGGCACACACCTGTCTATATAAGGTTACACTGTTAACAGTTCATGACAGAGCAAAAACCAAACCATGAGGTCGAAGGAATTGTCCATAGAGCTCCGAGCTCCGATTGTGCCGAGGCACAGATCTGGCGTAGGGTACCAACACATTCCTTTCTAGATGTGGCCCCCTGGATAAACTGAGCAATCGGGGGAGAAGGTAAACAAAGTACTGAGTAAAGGGTCTGAATACTTTTGTAAAATGTGATAGTTCAGTTTGACATTTTTAATATATTTGCACACATTTCTAAAAACCTGTTTTTGGTTTGTCATTATGGGGTATTGTGTGTAGATTAATGAGGAAAAAAATGTATTGAACCCATTTTAGAATAAGGCTGTAACATAACAAAATGTGGGAAAAGTCAAGTGGTCTGAATACTTTCCGAATGCACTGTAAACATAATAACCACCATATCGAGGGAAACTTGGGAGTCACGCAATGATATGTTGTGTGATCCTTCCACTATGACCCAGGAAAGCATGCAGTGTATTAGGCTACAGATTAAATCAATTATGGTGAACTTCACAGGGTGGTGAAACTGCATAGTGATGAGCTTGATGCTCCTTTCCAATAAATAGCGAGGGTCTTATTCTGGTGAAATGACGATCGATGCTTGGCTGCCATTTGACAAAAAACAATTACCTCGTTCTTTTGTCCAGAATAATCTCATAATGTAGGCTATATCCGCACCGTATCTGCAAGCTGTTGGCTAGAGTGCACATGCAAATATCAGAGTGGACACATTCTCTATATAATGCTACGTTTTGTTTGTGACAAAACAACCAGTACAGTTGAAAATGCGATTAAATTGAACTGCAAATGTAACTACGTCATCTCACACAGCCTTTTATCCGCAACAAGTCCATTTGAAGGAAACGCATCTCTATTGTTTATCTGCAGATTTTTTTTTAATATTCGTATGAAAATCTGTTGCCAATTGGATGGAGAGAGGAAGCGAAGAGTGGGAGGAGAGAGAGAAGGACAGAGGTTGTATACGGAGGAGGCCAAGGGGGGGAAATAATCAAGTCAAGAGGAGCGGAGGAGAGGAGAGGTAAAAGTGGAAGAGGCAACAGAAATATGGTGTGTGGAGGGGTGTTCACAGTACAAATAAAGGACTTCCTCCAACACACAGCAGGGTACATAGAGTGTCAGGACATGTCAGTGTGTAGGTGAGTCTATCTATCTATAGAGGAAGAGTAAGAGAGACTCATAACAACTTACAGTATTGTATACAGTTTCATTATTCAGACCCTTCCCTCAGTACTTTCTTGAAGAACCTTTGGCAGCAATTACAGCCTCAAGTCTTCTTGGGTATGACGCTACAAGTTTGGCACACCTGTATTTGGGGAGTTTCTCCCATTTTTCTCTGCAGATCCTCTCAAGCTCTGTGAGGTTGGATGGGGAGCGTCGCTGCAAAGCTATTTTCAAGTCTCTCCAGAGATTATCGATTGGGTTCAAGTCCAGGCTCTGGTTGGGCCACATTCAGAGACTTGTCCCAAAGCCAATCCTGCGTTGTCTTGGCTGTGTGCTTAGGGTCGTTGTCCTGTTGGAAGGTGAACCTTCACCCCAGTCTGAGTTGCTGAGCGCTCTGGAGCAGGTTTTCATCGAGGATCTCTCTGTACTTTGCTCTATTCATCTTTCCCTCCATCCTGACTAGTCTCCCAGTCACTGCCACTGAAAAACATCCCCACGGCATGATGCTGAGACCCCCATGCTTCACCGGATGGTGCCAGTTTTCCTCCAGATGTGACTCTTGGCATTCAGGCCAAAGAGTTCATTCTAGGTTTCATCAGGCCTTTTGACATATTCCAAGCGGGCTGTCCTGTGCCTTTTACTGAGGTCTGGCCACTCTACCATAAAGGCCTGCTTGGTAGAGTGCTGCAGAGATGGTTGTCCTTCTGGAAGGTTCTCCCATCTCAACAGAGGAAGTCTGGAGCTCTGTCAGAGTGACAATCGGTTTCCTGGTCACATCCCTGACCAAGGCCCTTCTCCCCTGATTGCTTAGTTTGGCTGGGCGGCCAGCTCTAGGGAGAGTCTTGGTGGTTCCAAACTTCTTCCATTTAAGAATGATGGAGGCCACTGTGTTCTTGGGAACCTTCAATGCTGCAGAAATGTTGTGGTACCCTTCCCCAGATCTGGGTATCAACACAATCCTGTATAGGATTGTGGACAATTCCTTCGACCTCATGGATTGTTTTTTTGCTCTGGCATGCACTGTCAACTGTTGGACCTTATATAGACAGGTGTGTGCCTTTCCAAATAATGTCCAATCAATTGAATTTACCACAGGTGGACTCAAATCAAGATGTAGAAACATCTCAAGGATGATCAATGGAAAAAGGAGTCACCTGAGCTCAATTTCGAGTCTCATAGCAAAGGGTCTGAATACATATGTAAATAAGGTATTTCTGTTTTTTATTTATTTTTATATACATTTGCAAAAATTTCTAAAAACCCGTTTCTGCTTTGTCATTATGGGGTATTGTGATGTCATTATGGGGTATTGTGAATTCATTGTGGGGTATTGTGAATTCATTGTGGGGTATTGTGTGTAGATTGATGAGGATTTGTATTTATTTAATCCATTTTAGAATAAGGCTGTAACGTAACAAAATGTGGAAAAGGGGAAGGGGTCTGAATACTTTCCGAAAACACTGTACAGTCATCTCTGCCATTGGGTCAGTATCGTTACCTGTTTCCTATTGTATATCTTGAACAATTCAACTCTGATACGCATTACAGTTCATGGCCAGTAAGGGATCACATTCACTAGCCTGAGCCAGTAACCAGGCACAACCCTACTTTAACCAACTGAAGCACAAGCCTCTTGAAAAACCTTTTATTTCAACATTTGCATTTTTCTATTCACTATCTACAGATGGGAGTGTGTGTGTGGGAGCCTACTGCGTCATACACCCCCCCCCCCCCCTCTACAGATGAGAATGTGTATGTGGGGGAGCCGCCCCCCCGCCACCCCCCTCCCAGTGTGCGCTGCCTCTAGCCTAAAGTTAAGTGTTTTTCGAAACCCCCTCCCCCTATTCTGGGCTCCGAGTCTCCCGCTGCTTGGCAACAGCGCGGACTGCCTGTGTGGGCGTTTGGTGCTGAGTGCCAGGCGATAGAGGCGCTCATTTACCGGAGAAGAAGAGGGGCATGATTACAATTACCTCCATCTATGTAGCAGCAGCACCTGCTATCTATTGGAGCTCTCTAGTAGAGTAAACAATACCACTGTGTGTACTACCCTAGAATTAGGGTTTTAATACTATGCTGGGTGGGTTTACCTATCAGATTTGCTGGTGGTTGTTTGGAGAGACACAATTAGGTTTCATTAAGAGTAGAAGAGGTGGGAAGCCAAATGTACTGAAGAGACTGACATTACGTCAGGCTGTCACAGGATCAGTTAGTCAGTGTAAAAATGATAATGATCCCTCATAACATTTGACCAAAGAAAAAGTTGCCCAACTTTACCAATTGAGGAGACCTGTAGCTTACCCTCCAATGAAAAAGCTCTCTCTCTCTTTCTCTCTCTCTCTCTCTCTCTCTCTCTCTCTCTCTCTCTCTCTCTCCTCCATACTATTGCCTGTCCTTCACTCCTCTCCTGGTCTCACTCCTACCCTCTCCTCTCTTCGCTTCTCTCCCTCTCTCTATTCTCTCTCTCGCCCACAGAGTTCTTTCAAGAGGAGCTCACAGCGTTCCCACGGTAACCAGACTTCTGCTCCACAGCGCTGCGTGCACATGTGTTTCACCGCGTCCCGTCGTCACACTACCACTTGTCTACATCTGAATGCCAAAGACACTGAATCAGGTACTAGTTAAGCAATCCACAATGGCCAGTGGCCAAAGGACAGCTGACATGTCATCTACAGCGAACTGGCTCATTCCAATCACAGCCATAGATAGATATATGGACAGATCAGTATAGTAATAATGCAGATATAATGTCCTCAGTCAGTCAATGCTAAACCTTCCTACAGTACTCAGAATAACATTAGTTTCTCTTCTGTACAGTACAATCCCCCTAAATGTTCCTTCTTACAGTTGACCCAGGACTGGAGCTCACATGATAAAGCAGTCTACTATGCAACACTGAAAACAAACTCCTAGCTTACACTCAAATAAAATAGACGCTAAACTGAATGCACAATCTAGGGGTCAAGAGTGCATCTTTTATAATAGTTAACCTACTCATGTGTCAACAAAAGAATGTCATAAGTCATCATTTTAATTTCCTGCCTCTGTGCTGATTACCACAGTGCATCTCTAAATGACTCTGTCACCACTCGGGAACTGTTATTCTGTACACAACCACTAATTTACGGGAGCAAATGACTAACCGTGATCGTTCGAGCTCCAAGCTGCTGTGACATCAGCGGAGGAGGTGGGGGTGTTTAAACCCAGCGTCAACCCACCCCTGTGTGAATATGTGAAGTGATGGGGGTCTGGGAGAGGCAGGGTAGAGGATGGAAGCACAACATCGTAACTGCCGTAGGGAACGCTTTACAGTTTCCACAGCAACCATGTTTTACACAATATTTTATCAAACCTAAGACAAGGACTCCGCTTTAACACCAATCAATATCAATATCCAACAATCGGTCTTCACACTTCACAAGGTCACAGTAAGGTTTTTGAAGCATTGCAGCACCACTTTATGTTCGAGCCTACTAGAGCTAGAACTGAATACCAAACAGAGTGGACCGACAGAACCACTAAACGTTTCTATAGAATGGAATGTAAAGAAACAACCTAAAGAAACACACCGTCTGTCTCTCTCCAGCGAGTAGAGGTGTGTAGGGTTGAGACCTTGGCTTTGATTGCTGTGCAGTGACATGAAATCCCTGGGAGTTCCACTGAGTGGTGAGGGCAGTGCGAGCACGTGCAGAGAGAGCCAAGGTCATTGGTCGAGCCACTCATGAGACAGGGACAGGGGGCTCAGGTCCAATTGGACACGGTCATCATGACCATGACACTACCTGACCTCATAAAGACCGACACATCACAGGAGACAACACTCCCATGGTCGAGGAATAGGCTGCGGTCTCAGATTACGGTCCCCTCCATGTGGAGAGACGCACAATAGGATAACAAACAATATGACACATTGCATCATCACAATTCTTAGATAGAATGTGCCTTTTCTCTCAAGAAAATATAAAAGGAAAGTGTTTTTGTGACTGTAGGGTAGAATGTGAGAGCAGACTACACAACCAGTAAACGCCTCCATGTAGGGAATGTAGTGGGAGGAGATTCACTACTTGTTGAAGAGGATGCTGCTGACTTCTGGGCATCTTTACTAGAGAGGGTCCAGAGAGATCTTGTTATCTTATATTGCATACTGCTGTTTATTGGTATTGGTCAAGCAGGTTGAGCTAGATCCTATTCCCAGATCTGCCCGAGGCAAAGTTTTTTTTCAGCAGTAACTTTTCAGCAGTACTTCAATGTTAAAGAGGCTTGAGGGGCTTCTGTCAGATAATCAAATGAATGATGTAATCATTGATGATTATCGTCAACATCTATCATGCCTTCAGTCAAAAAAAAGGAGAATGGGTAAACCAGATGGTGATGGAGGAGAAAAGAGGGAGTGAGTGATGGGAGGGAGGGTGAGAGGATTCAAAAGTAATTTCTGCAGCTCCTCTGAGTCATATCTGCAGCAGAGAGAAACAGAAACACTGAGGGGGAGAGAGAGAGAGAGAGAGAGAGAGAGAGAGAGAGAGAGAGAGAGATGGAGTGCAGAAAAAGAAAGAGAGAGAGAGAAGGATGGAGTGGAGAGGAAGAGAGAGAGTGAGTGTGTGTGTGAGAGATTCAACAGAATTAGCTTCCTCTGCAACAAAAGCCCAAACCATCCCTAGCATTTCAAAACTGAATTAATGTCAGCCTACAAAGCAGAGAAAATATCTACATGTAGTGCCCTGAAGAGAGGCAGAGAGTGGAGGGAGGACAGGAAGAGGCAGAGGGGGAAGGAGGAGAGAGAGCGAGCGAGATAAAGAGCTGCAAGGAAAGTAAAAAACAGCCACCACCTGCACAACGCTCACTTGAGGTTCTAAACCTCATGAGAAAATGAGGAAGAGGGGAAGCTCCAACTATTTATTATATAACACAGAAGCAATACTCAGCAACTCAATAGGGAAATGTTATGAGAAAGCAATTGTGACCAAGATCAAAGTTACTGCACGTGCTACAGGGGTAAAGTCTTTCACCGTGGGGAGAACGGTCACATCCTCCCATTAAAAGACACCATGATAACCATAAGAAACCAGGAGTGTTTACTGTCTAATAATGGACATTCCAGGAGATCATGCACACACACACACACACACACACACACACACACACACACACACACACACACACACACACACACACACACACACAAATAACTATCACCCCTGGGCCAGGAGTAATTATACTAAGGTCACACTAATTAATATTTCACACTCTCTCTGTGTGGGTCTCCTTCTCTATTTCACACATAGTCAGACACTCCCAAACATTTGCACAAACATGCAAAAACGCACACACACTTACATAACAGAATACAAACAAACTCTCTGCTTCCCAAATTATACTATATTCACAAAAGCACAAAGTTTGACCACAGACCATGGGAAAGTAGTGCACTATGTAGGGACTATGGTGCCATTTGGGACACATCCACTCCCATGGACTAAGACTGTGGTGATGATCTCAACTCTGCTGACCCCACTGGAGAGATGAAGGGATTGACGTCACGTCAGATTCAATAACCCAAAGGGAAGAAGTTTTGAGTTGGGGGTGGGGGGGGGTGGCATACAGTTGGCATACCGCTGAGAAGACAAGTTTTTAATTTCCACACATGGGGATAAAAAAAAAATTGTAGGGTCCTTTTATAAACACATTTCATGCAATTCCACTTATTTTACATGATAGAAGACAGAAGAATATCTTCTAATACCACACAAATGGCCAAATGCGGGCTACTACTGTGCAACTCGCTATTCAGGTAGGATGCCATTTTTTAAACTTTATTTATTCCTTTTTTTGTATTTATAATACTTTGTTTCATCATTATTATTATTGTATATCATTGTTATTATTGTAGGCCTATTTATTAATCGAAGGCAATTCTTTAAATATGCAAAACTGTAACGAGTGCGCTGAGAGTCGGGAAGCAAGTTCAGGGAGTGAGTGTTTTAATAAATAAATGAACACGAAACACAAACAACGCACCAACATGAACACAGAGTCAATAACACCTGAGTAGAGAACCAAGTGGAGAGACAGATATAGGGAAGATAATCAAGGAGGTGATGGAGTCTAGTCGAGTGTCATGAGGCGAAGGGGCGCGAGACGATGGTGACAGGTGTGCAGGATAATCAGCAGCCTGATGACCTAGAGGCCGGAGAGGGAGTAGACGTGACAAAAACTTATTTTGTTTAATTCTGTTCAGACTTTTTGTTGGCTAAATTAAGTTCGATCTGTCTTTTTAATTGTGTGCTCTGTATTTAGTTTAAGATAGGTTATAAGTAGGCTGTTTGTCAAATAAATATAATTAGCCTATTGCTGTAACTTGTTTATTAGGGTGGCAGGTAGCCTAGCGGTTAGAGTGTGGGAACAGTAACTGAAAGGTCGCTGGTTCGATAACCCGAGCTGACAAGGTAAAACATCTGTTGATGTGCCCTTGAGCAAGGCACTTTACCCCAATTTGCTCCAGGTGTGCCATACTACTTTGGCTGACCCTGTAAAACAACACATTTCACTGCACCAATCTGGTGTGTGACAATAAAACCTTTTTAAAATATTTTGGGGGGAGGCGTACTGTAGGCACTAGCCTTTCTTGGTAATTGCTGTTATATAGCCTGTTATAAACTTTTGTTAAGGCTTAAACCAGTTCGCAAATGTTTAGTTTTATTCTGTTGAGCCATTTTCTATGGCCAAATTAAGTTCAAACTGTAATGTTATGTTTGCAGCGATATAATATCCTGCTCGTATTTTCCCCTATAAACAATGGCTTGACTTAGTTTTGATACTACCCTAAAAAGTTTAGAAACTTTTGAGAAGGTTTGGTGTGGTGTGGCTATTAGCCTATTATGCTGCAGACCTATGATACGAAGGCAGTGCACACCGGCGCTCCACCTGACTCCAGACAGTTGAACTTGAGGTGAGGAAGAATGTTTAAGGCCTACCAGAGATGCTCCTAGAATCTAACAATATAATGATTATCTTTATAAAAAATATTCGGATTGAAAAATGTAAACTTTGTCTTCTTCTGAACGTCTATATCTGTATAGCAGACGCAGTAGCCTATCTGACAAAGTTAAAGAAATGCATCTTGGTGTCGTAGCATACCGCCAGCATTTCTCTGTCTCTCTCTCTGGGGCTAGGCATACGCTTCTCTTCCTTCATATTTCTTTTTTTAATATTAATATCATACAGTGGACGCCTATAGGTCTATGCATGCAATGTCCTTAATCCTTTAGTGCTAAAATCTCTGACAGCTGAACCGTGAGGTGGACATTTATTGGTTTAGGAAAGTAAAAAACAATACAAAAAAAAAGGCAAAAAAGTTTTGCATATTGTCACGGATACCTCCGGAAATGTCAAATTACACACACCTGGTTCCTATTTCCCACTGATTGATTTGTATAAATGTGCTTAAATGTGATTATTGTTACAATGGCCGTTGGTCATGTGAGTACCTGTGCTGTGTTTTCGGGTCTCACCGTGTATGTATTTGAGGTACTCCTTGCTCTTTTGTTTGGGTTTAACCCTGTATTTTGTATACGTGTTTGTTTGGTCTTCGTCCCCGTGCCTTTAAATCAAATCAAATCAAATGTATTTATATAGCCCTTCGTACATCAGCTGATATCTCAAAGTGCTGTACAGAAACCCAGCCTAAAACCCCAAACAGCAAGCAATGCAGGTGTAAAAGCACTTTACATGGCACGCTTTGATTTCTGTGAATAAAAAACCCTAATACGGATTCCTGCGCCTGTCTCCCGACTCTTTATACCAACGTGACACATATGATACACATCCAAACACAATGAACAGTGTTTTTGTCATTTGTTATAGTCTGTTTTTAAGGACATGTAAATGTGGCTCATTTAACCTATATCCCTCGTTTATTGACGACCCTGGCTATGTGGGTGGACACCCCAATGGGTTACGCACCCAGTGCATTATGCATGGCCAGTAAATTTCTCAAATGTCCGATAAACTAAAAAAATCTTCCCGGTCACTTGTCAGGCACCATATTTTCAGTCAAAGTTTAACAATCAAAGTGCTAAGTTTCGAGGTTCCAAAATCCTTCTATGGATTATATCTATGGCCACACTATGTTGGAGTGCGTGTTTCCCAAATTGCTGCCTTCCCGAACTGTAAGTGCTTGTGATAAAACTTACTCCACAGATTGTTTTGGAGAAGCGATCCTCTGTGGCTAAATGATGCTCTCTGGTGTAGTATTTTGAATGATTTGATTTATGTCTCTTCAGACAGGACAAATATCATTTTGGGGGAAATTGTTTTGTGTAGCCTAATTTTTGCAAAACGATTTCAACGTATCCCCCAGAACTCTTACTTCCTGTGGCTATGCCCGAAGGCCTGCAACTCACACTGTTCATCTTCCCATTAGTGGATGCAGAGGGAGTGGAGTACGGGACAGCTGTTTGGGCTACACCACTGTGCTGCTGGAAGAAGAGATGGGCTAGTTTGTGCTGTTGTTACTGTGGTTCAGAAGCAGAAGGGACCTAGTTTATCATCCTTTAAGTCAAGCCATTCGACTGAACATCACAGCCCTAGACATCAGAGCACGAGGACCGGACAGTCACAGGGGCAATGTTGAGATAGTACATTTTCTTCCAACAGACAAACTAAGCCGCCACAAAAACCTAGTCTCTAAACCTAGCCCCTTTGCCCTGCCCTCCCTCCTCCTCCATCTCTCTAGCTCGCTACCTCTATCTTCCTCCATCTCTCTAGCTCGCTACCTCTATCTTCCTCCATCTCTCTTTACCTCCCTGATAACAGATGGTGAACCAGTGTGTGTGTTCCACTGTTTCCCTTTTAGAGCGAAACATGCTGAGTCGGGGTCGCTCTCTCTCTCTCTTTCCCATGCTCTCTTCTCTATCTCCCTCCCTTCATCTCTATATCCCGCCTCCCTCTGTCTCTCTCTCTCTCTCTCTCTTTGATCTGAAACATATTTAGATGGCTGAGGGTGACCTAAACATGGATGATGTAAATATTGTGTATATTAGTGGGTTGTTGTTGACAGATGACAGGCCTCACCAGTCACCAATGAGCTGAATGGTGTGAGTTGGGTAAGGGTTTGAGGACAAGGTCAGGGCAGAGAAGAAACCAACACAGGATAACCTAAAATAAATCACAACTCCATATTACTGTAAATATGGCACTTAAATTGAAGAACAGTAGCTATTCCTTTAACAACCAAGCTAAGTATACTACATGTTTTGAATGTGGTACTTAAATTGAAGAACAACAGCTATTAGCTTAAAATCTAAACTAGAGAGCTAATGTGTCACAAGCACTGTCATTAACAGGGGAGAATCTGCAAACTGTCCTACATTTGCAATTCATCAGTGTGCTTAACACCCACATAAATACCTAATATGTGTTTCTATCAATAGGGGATTTGGTCTAGTCAAGAGTCTGAATCTATCTGATGAGGGACTGCGAACCAATTAATGAGAACAAATAAATGAAGATGAAGTCAAAAGGAGGGAATCAAGTCGTAGTCCAGCGCAAAATGAGAAATAATGTGATATGATTCATATGATTTGGTGATGTTATTATGTCTTCAAAACAATATTGCTAGATAAGGTCATATGGTAGTATACAATAGTATTTTTACAGGGATCTGTCTATAATATGCCTAGTACATGAACATATTAGACCAAATATTATTATCTGTGTGTGGAAGTAAAACTGAAAAGAGGCTTAGATTGTTTGCCACAGAAGTGTGTTTCCAGACCTTCACTTTAGCCTGACCTCTAGCTAGAGATTCATGGCCAATAAGGCCTGACCTCTCACTCAGAAACGAACCTAAAGGAAAGTGCATTACTGAGCAGACGTGGGCGTCAAGCTATAATTTTATGATTTTGAAGGACAAAGGCACTGAGCAAAGCATAATCATTTCATATGGTTTCTCCACACACACACACATACGAGCACACACGTGCGCGCACACACACACACACACACACACACACACACACACACACACACACACACACACACACACACACACACACACACACACACACACACACACACACACACACACACACACAGTCTTCCTCTGCACATTACACATCCCACTCCTACACATAAAGCATAAAGAAATCACTCCTTCACACAGATCTCACAACCCCGGTAACAGAATCAGCACACTCATAAAATGGAACTCCCACAGAAAGAGGCACACACACAAACACGCAAGTCACTGCATTGACCAGAACACACAATGCACTGACTATACATTGCACTGGCTGAACTAAAACTCAGGTAGAAGGTGTTACAGCAACGGTCAGCCTGTGTAAAATGAAACTCTGACCCCCTGAGTACACACAGGATCCACAAAGCAAAGCTCCAAGCAGCTTCATCAATATGTAGTCATCCTCTAGTCCTCGGTATGTCAGACACTCACCCCTTGAACACAGCTACACCTATTTGAGACAGTGTGGTTCCAGTGAGCACATCACTTCCCTTCAAACTAATGTGATCTGGATGCAAATATCCCTTCACTTTTACTCAGTGGTGATGTCACTCACTGAGGAATACAGAAGAGTTATATAACTGTAGCAGAGCTGTTTGTTTGTCTGATCACAATTAAATGAACAGTATGCCAACTCCTTTTAAGCCAGATTAAGTAAGATCCGCCACAGGGGGCATATTGGGCATGAATAATTTGGGCATGTTGGTAACATCCAGCTGATGCTCAGAGACTACCATCAAGGAACAGTGACAATTAGTGACAATGTTTTCCTCAGTCAGGGAATAAAATCATAACACCATATCCATCAAGCAACCCATGCTTCAGTGGGTTGTGGAAAGAATGCACTGGGGGGAAACATGGGAATTATACAAAAGAGAAACAGAAACAGAACCCACTTTCTGCGGATGGTGGAGCTGTTGGTGTCAGAGCTGTCTGTGTGGTCCAGTCTCTCCTGCTGCTCCCGCTCGGCTGGGTTCGAGCCACAGGACATGCCCCGGGCCAGCCTGGTGTGGGCACGTCTCTCCCGGCTCGGCCCCGCAGGGGGTACCACCACAGGGGGTGGGGCGGTGACGGGGCTGGGGGTGCTGCCACTACCTCCACTACTGCTGCCAGGGTGGATGGGCAGGGAGAGGGGCTGCTCTGCTCTGTGGTTGGTGTTGCTGTGGTTCTGTTCGGGAGCTCCGGGGCTCGTGGAGGAGTGGGTTTCTCCAGTCTCAGGTCCTGGTTCTCCTGGCTGACTCGGTCCAGCTGACCTTCCAGCTCCTCGATGCGCCGCCGCTGGGTCTCCATGAGCTTGGCCTGGCTCTCGATGATGTTGTTGAGCTCCAGGAGGTACTCCACGGCCCGGTTGGGGCTCTCTGGACTGGTCTCCATGATGGGAGGCTTTGCTACAAGGAGGCTCCAGGGTAACACCACCTCCACCGTTACGACCCTGGAGCTCCAGATCCCACCCCCCCACCAGCCCTGATGAGTGGGGGGGAGAGGGGAGGACGGACAGGGGGGCTGGAGGAAAATTAACTTGGGGATTGTTTTTGTCCCTTTCCACTTTACGCAAAAAAGCCTTTCAGAGATTCAGAGACGGCAAGGGACACAACAATGTGTCGACAGTTTCTCGGACGATTACATATCACAGTATCTCAAAGCAAGATTGGGGTTGGTTGCAATTGTTCTACGTCCACAAAAGGTGGCTTCACCAAGAGAACAGTGCAAAGGCGAAAACAAAGTAAGGGGTACAACTGAGTGTGGTTAGCTGAAGGCTTAGTGTCTTTAGGTTCAGCATCTTGAAGGATGATGGAAGATGGAAATCCAGGACCTTGGGCATCAGGTGTCATTCCAAATGATCAACCAAAATCAAACAATAAAAAAGAGAGACGGATCAAGGCAGAGAAAAAAGAGACAGAGAGGTATAGTTGAAATCTGAAACAATAAATGCACATTAGCCATCTTGGTAATTCAATATTCCCCTCTCCTGTGGAGAGGCAGACAGAGGGGGTTACTGTGTAATACAAGATCAGTGAAATAAAAAATAATACACACCAGTGACTCTTGCCATAGAGCCCAGTGTTCTCCTTGTCAACTTCAGTCAAGATGTGTTATCATTTCAACAGCCAATTTGTCTGAAAACAGGTCGATTCTCCCCAAAATGATTAATGGTCACAAAAAGTTTTCTGTCTCCCCCGATGAAAAGGGGAGGGAAAACGGGGTCAGGGAAATTGGCTTGTTATGTTCTCCCACTAATAAGCAGTTTTGTCAAAGATTATATAATAGAAAACATTCCATGTTCCCTCCCACATAGACTATCCCTGCAGTCTCCACCTCATCCTCCTCAACCCATAACTAGATGTGTCTTTGGAAAAGCCTAAATGAAGACGTTGGAAGACTGATTCATTTCATAGTTAGAGGTCCAAGTATTCACCCCTGCCCTGTACAGACCACACCTAAAAGCCCGAGGATGGTTTAGGCTATAGATTTTGCCCGAGTGTCCCTCGTAGATCACCGCACCGTGTAGCTTCACCTCACGCGCCCATGACGAAGAGTTGCCTACTCGAACTCGAGTCTTTTTAAAAATCTTTATAGACAGTTCAATTTCTCTGTAAAATATTCCACACGTCTTCAATACACATACTTGATATGTATAAGGAGTTTCCACTTGCCCGTGTTCTGTTCCCGACGTTTCAGGGAAAACCAATAAAACAATCCGCTGCGCACTTTCTAAAATCCCATGTGATACAAATAAATAAAGTGCATTTATCAAACTATTTTCAATGTTTTACCCATCTGTAATCCACTATGGTAACAGTCGCAGTAACTTCACACCAGTGGTGGTAGAGATATGCGAAGAGATGGACTCCTGGCAAATCTGTGAACTGTAGGCTATGAGCGCGCGTGGGTCTCAGGGGCGCTCTTGTGCCGACGCGCAATGTTTGATGCACATTATAGGCGATTGACAAATGTAGGGTAGAGCATCCGCACCTTAAAATGTATATGTTTCTAAAAACGTTTTGATTGAAATATGGTCTGCAATGATCAATTGAACGAAATCGTTATGTGCATATGATATGCATTCATCAATGGCTTTAATTCCAATTGTTGAACTGTTTTTCTTATTGGTTTTGAGGCATTATGGCTATACAGATTACTGGTTTGATGTAAATTCTATTCTTTGTAAACATTCCCCAAAATCTCCACAGTGAAGGGAAGTTAAAGTAATTTCCTAAAGCCGATTCATTTCGCACATGACTCAGCTGGAGAAAATCCAGAGGGCGCTGGCTTTCTGCGCTATCAATAACTTTAATTGCAAACCGCTATGCTGAGCAGAACCTAGTCATTACCAGCATAGGCCTACAGTAATATGTTACTATTGGTAATAGGCTTTTGCATCCTCTCGTGGCTCCCTTATGTGCGTTTTCTTCAGAGTAAGCCTAATGACACTTCACTACTTCAATGATGCGTCAGAATATAACCAAAATAGCCCACTAAAGGGCCTCTGTGCCACAATATTTTTCGTAATAGAGGATTAAATAACTGCCATTTTCCGGTACAAAGTTTGTAAAGGTCTTTGTGTAATTGCTCATGTCACAATAACTGTGTGTGTATGTGTATGTGGGAGAAAGACATGGAGAGAGAGAGAGAGAGAGAGAGAGAGAGAGAGAGGGGAGAGAGTATGTATACATGTGGGCGTGATTGTGTTAAAGGTGAGGCAATTTGTTGTACACTAATAGTAAAAAGCCTGATATTAGATAAGAGAGTACATGGAGAGATGTGAAATCCCTGCTCTTCCACAGAGCCTGGTAAATCATTCATGTGTTACTAAAAGATCAGCCATTTGCCCTCTCCTGATACTCATACATCTGCCACACACACACACACACACACACACACACACACACACACACACACACACCCTGTGTGCCCGGTTCCTACTCTCCCTCTCATACATTCTCTTTCCAGGCGCATCTAAACATTCCCATACATACTCCATCTCCATCTGCCATGCTAACACTGAAGCTATTCAGACACCACCTCTCTCCCCCTTTCACTCCTGCTGTACATCTCTCATTCCAATTTCTCTCCTTTATTCACTGCCATATACTGTCTCTCTCTGCCATCTTCCTTTCCAGCTCTCTTCTGCTACTTGTTTTTATCTCTCGTTTGTTTGCAAGCCTCCGTGAGTCCCAACTCTGACTCAGTGGTGATTTTGGAGATGTTGATTTGATGGCTGTCAACATCAGTACAGGGTAGAGGAGAAGAGGGTCCTTATGTGCTCTGAAGCACTGCCCTCCAGTGATACCAAAGATAAGATGGATGAAAACACACGCACGCACACACACGTACACACGCGCACACAACGTACACACATGTACACACATGTACACACACGCACACACACACACGTACACACACGCACGTACACACACGCACGTACACACATGTACACACACGCACACACACGTACACATTTTTTTTAGATGCATTTCCACCCTCACCCTCCGCACTGTACCACATTTTACTGCCATCTACTGCTTTAAGTAGAAAACATATTCTCAATGAACCTCATCTCATACTCACACAAGTATTGTCAAAATAGATGAGAAAATGATGTGACGTAATATAAATATTTTATTAGCAGTTTATTTTAAGTTTGTTAACAATTTATTGGCTATTATCTTCTTTAGGAAAATGAAAAAATGAAGCATTGAAAAACAAGTTTACAACAGTAACAACAACAGTCTCAATAAAAAAATGGAGCTTAACTGGACTGGTTCGGTAGTCATGTGCTGATGTGTAATAATTGATTCATATTCTGGTTAACACTGGAGACGTGCTGTGACAGTTGTGATGTGACACCTCTGCTTTTTTTCCATTGGCATGAGAAAAAGAATGTAAAAACTGTATCTAAAATTAGACAACATCATAATTTATACATACTCAGTTGCTTCCCTCACAACACTGTTTCGGTGGGTCAGATAATTCAATACATACAGCGCCATCTCCAAATGTCTTGAATAGAATGTCAATTGAAAGCAATATGTGTCTTCCTGTATTTAGTTCAGTCCTTTAACTTAATATATATTGGTTTATCGCTTATATATCTCAATACCTGGGGATTTAAAAAATACATCTGTACAAAAATATCATATTTGGGCCCTAACTCCCATAACTGGCTTACAACTGTCTGCCAATTGTTTGGCAAAGCAATGACAGATTGATTTAATATCTTGTCCTTTATTTATTCAGATAACTCAATGTCAGGAGTCGTTGGCTGTTTTTACTGAAGATCAATAGACAGGAAAAATACGTAGATGTTTGATCATTTTAGTCATGACAGGGGACTATAACGACACACCCACTACTCATTCATTATCCAAATGCCACATACACAGTATGAGCCAGCTTAATGGTTCAGTATGGGTTTGGTTACCAAGGCAACTGCAAGTTAAGAGTAGTGGTGAACGACTCCGGGATTTTGGGAGTTGAATCCGACTCCGACTCCTGCTATCAGAGCGGTTGGAGTCGACTCTTTCTCGACTCCCAACTTCAATTTGACAAAACACTTCAAAATCTGCTCAAATTAGCTACAGCTGCATTGTCAGAGTGTGTGCGCTGAACTGGGTGATTTATTAGCAATGCATATGGAGCCATTTGACACTATCTAATTACCAAAATATTCTAGGCTTAACCAGTAGCCAACACCAGCCTAGTTCCCACGGCACATCTTTCTGAACGACTCTATGATGTTTTGAAGCATCCGGCTGCTGTTGATGTGCGCTGACGCCGTTCCGTCTGGGAACACTAGCTCTGGTTCAGGGAGTAGTGTTAACCACGGTTGCTTGTGCAGCTAGCTAGTATTTTTTAAATTGTTTTGAACCTTTATTTAACTAGGCAAGTCAGTTAAGAACAAATTCTTATTTACAATGACGGCCTACCAAAAGGAAAAAGACATCCTGGGATTAAAAATACAAAATCAAATAAAAATATAGGACAAAACACATCATCACAACAAGAGAGACACCACACACACACTGTTGGTGTGTACCCATGCTGTTGGTGGCGGTAACATACAATCCTATCTGGCACCCTTCGACCTCCTGTCTCATCTCGCATGTCTCACAGCGTCAGTGGCGTGATAAGGTATCTGCTGGAGTCAGACCCTGTTGGGATTTTAAGAGTCGACTCTGACTCTCTGTGGTCAAGGAATCAACTCTTTCGGAGTCAACTCCCCACCACTACTGAAGAGGGCACGGCACTACTGTAGAATGGAGAGTGGCTCTGTTCTTACTTACAGGAAATAACATTTTGACAATATAAATATGTATTCATGCTGTATGACTTTGGTAAGATTTGTTTGATAGAAGGGTTTACCCCTGATACTTAACCAATATCACAACATTCATTTCAATAACATGAAATCACAAGTCTATAATATGGATTAAAATGTTGTCAGTAGCCTTTATCGTCTCTATGTATTATTATATTTCACAGTACCAACAATGTGAATCAGGGCTCCATTAAATATTGTATATACAATAGCATTGAGATATGTATTTAATACAAATATTTAGACAGTATACAGATTGCACACACAGCACAAACTGGCTGTCAAAGACACGGTCCTCTGAAAGTCATCACAATCAAATGAACACACAGAACAGCATCTATGTCAGAACAGTTGGATGGACAGTAGAAGGAGTCGCAGGTACCATACAATACCACCCCTTCCCTTCACATTCCCTGGGCAAAGTGTAGCCTGGGTGTGTTGCATATTATTGCTCAGTATCATGAGGTATTATGCTGTCTCTCTATCTACAGTGGAAGGGAACTGAAACTCCAATACTTAAGTACACTGGCACGTGTCACTACAGAGAGAACGACCATCCCAGTTCCTAACAACTGCAGGAGGACAATTCTATTGCAACTCCTGAAGGAGAGCAGAGAAAGGTGCTGTATTCAGAAGGAGGACTAGGGGATTTCCACAGAGGAGAGCAGAGAAAGGTGCTGTATTCAGAAGGAGGACTAGGGGATTTCCACAGAGGAGAGCAGAGAAAGGTGCTGTATTCAGAAGGAGGACTAGGGGATTTCCACAGAGGAGAGGAGAGAAACTGATTTCTGTTCCACTGGAACATCTTCAAATATTTACAAGTGGACATTGTCAACAGTAACATCAGTCAGAAACCAGCTGTCAAAAGGCACAAAGAATATCACTAAATAATATGACATATCAAAAGCGTCACAATAAAACCAACTGTGTTGAGTATAGTTTAAAAAGAGGGGATACAGTTTGGTACTCTTCTTGATCATGAACCCTTGATATGATAACCGTTTCCTCAAACAGCATGTATACTTTTGCTTTGCTCTCTATATTCCCGATTCTTCCATGACTCCTCTTCCCCTTCCCCTCCCTCTTTTTCTCGGTTCTCCTGCAAGCCTGTTCTCCTGTATGACCTCAGTGATCCTCTGTTGGCTGGGTTTGAGCCAGGGGCCTGGGAGCAGCAGGGCCGGGGTCCCCAGAACAGACCCCTCTGTGAGGGCCAGCGAGAGGCCAGAGACACTGGCAGCATACACACTGCCATCTGAGTGGCTGGTTACTGACTCTGCATGCTCCAGCTCAGAGGAGGGAGTTAGGAAGGAGAAGGGATCTCTCTGTAGTGGAGAGGCCACACGAGACTCCAAGGAGAGCAGGTTGTTCAGGGACTGAGACCTTTCTCTTTCCTCATCATTTATCCTCTTCCTCTCCCACTTTATCTCCCTCAACCTCCCATCCTCTCTCTCCCACTCTCTGTCCCTCAATCTCTCACTCTCCAACTCCCTTTCTCTTTCCATGTCCCATTCTCTCCTTTTCCTCTCCCTCTCTTCCACATCCTCTTCCTCCCAGTCTTGCTTGGGCCTGGGCAGCCTTTTGTTAGTAATGGGGAGATAAGCATCTACCTCCTCTACATCTTCTTCCTCCTCTTCCACCTCTTCTTCCTCCATATCCTTCTTCTCCTCTCTTTCCTTCACCTCCTCCTCTTCCTCTGTTTTCCCACTGTTCTCCCTCTTCCTGACCCTCTCCTCACTCCTGCTTTTCCTTTTTCTCTCTCTCCTCCTCTCTCTCTCCCTCCCTCTCTCATCCCCCCTCTCTGCCTCTATGTGTATGTTATCGTTGTTACGTTTCCTCAGGGCATTTCTGGGTAAACTGTGAGAGCCTCCCTTGTTCCTGTTCTTCCTCCTCCTATCCCTCCCTCTCACCTGAGTCCTCTCTCTCAGGCCGCTGCCTCCTGTCTCACTGTCCTCCTCCTCCTCCTCTCTCTCAGGACCAGGGTCTGAATCAGGGCTGTGTCTCACTTCCCCTGCTCCTTCCTCTCCCTCTGAGCTGCTGCTTCTGCCTCTCCCTGACCTGCTTCCTTTCTTCTTCTTTTCTCTCCCTTTCGAAGACCTCCCCCGCTTCTTCACCTTGGACCTGTAGCTGCGGCTCGCCCGGCGGGCCAGGTCTACTGCAGCCACACTCTGCTCCTCGGGGTGCTGCAGTGGGAGGAAGGGGGAGGTGACTCTGCGCTCACGGCCTGATGAACACACAGGGAGGAACCCAGGAAGCAGGGAAGAGAGAGAACACATTGAATAGGTGGAGAAGAGAATAAGGAGAGTTAGAGAAGCAGATGATGTTACATAACCACTGTAGAGGAACTCCAGAGTTCACAGGGAATCCTTGTAAGAATCTGTAGCTGTATTTGTGCAGGTTGTGTTGTCTCAACAGCTGCTACTTCCCTGACCTCCAGGTAACCCTGCGTTATAACCATTACAGTATATCAACATTGTGTGCTCTCATGCAAATGTCTCCTGCATTGTTGAAGCGTAGAGATCACTAGCTCTCTTTTGCATTGAGCAACACTTAGAAGATTCTAGTGGCAAGGTTGGACACAAATCAATTCAACCAAGGGATATTGTTCTCATTGACTTAACTGGCATTTTTTGGGGGTTAAAACTAAGGCTTGAGTCATTAGTTATACCCCTGTCTCAACATTTCAGCATGTGGATGATCATGGTCTCACAATGACACAAGGTATTTTCAACAATGAGAACAATAGAGACAACATTAAAGACAACAGTAAAGACAACAGTAGAGACAAGATAGGGATTGAGGAGGAGAGGAATGTAAGGAGACAAGTAAATGGAGGACTAACAGGAACGATTACCAACCGCGTGTTCTCTGTCCGGCCGATGACATAGAAGCAAGGCTCGCCTAGCTTGGAGTTGGTCATACATAGAGACAGACTGGACAGCTCCACTGACAGGGAGAGAAGAGGAACGGAGGAAGAGCAAAGAAGAAGAGTAAGATGTAGAATAAAATAAAACAGGGGAAGAAGACAGGAAATAAAGAGAGAGCAAAGGAAAACGTGGTGGGGAGGTAAGAGGGAAGGTAAGAGGGAAGGTAAGAGGGAAGGTAAGAGGGAAGGTAAGAGTGAGAGATGGAGGGTTCAAAGAAGGAATCACAAGAAAAGGAGAGAAATAATAAAAGGAAGGAAAGCCCCAAAAAGAGAAAAAAGAAAAGCATTGTTAGTAATTTAGTAGAAGGGAAAGAGGTTATACACCCAAGACACCCAAGAGAGATATAATACAGCCAGAGAGATATAATACAGCCAAGAGAGATATAATATGGCCAGAGAGATATAATACAGCCAAGAGAGATATAATATGGCCAGAGAGATAAACAACAGACATTTGACAGTTTGAGGAGGATTCTCTAGTGTTTATGCTCAGTTGAATGTCTTGATTCTCTCTAGTCTACCGCCACTTTATCCTCAGTCCTCATCCCACCTGCTCTGTTAAAATCAAGTGAAACTGAGTGACAGTTTGTGCTGTGGGAGGAGTGTCTCTGGGGTTTTACAGTGCTTCCAACTTCTATCCCCCCGGTCCTTTTCTGTGTCTTACCGTAATCGGGTACGTATCCGTTGCCTTTCTTTAGCACCAGGTGTATGCGGTGTCCTCCCCTGCGTATCTGCTCTACAGCCAAGCTGTGGGTCATCCCTGCTGTGCTGTCCCCGTTGATCTCCACCAACTGATCGCTTACCTACAGCACAGTTACAGCTGAGGTAACTTACAGGGAAATATTAGACACGGCATTCTTTAAAGAGGTACCCTGGGTTGGTCCGACATTCTAAAACAATACACTCACCTGTATTTTGTGGCTGCGTGAGGCAGGTCCTCCCTCCATCAGTCCCAGTACGTACAGACTCATGTTGTACTCATCCCCCCCCCGCAGACTGAACCCAAAACCTGTTGGGCCGCGGTCTAGATCCACACTGTAATACCTAGAGTCATGCTAAAGACGAAACAGAGAGAGGGAGAGAGAGAGGTGCATATCAGTCTCCGGAGAAGAGAAAGATACACAGACAGAGAAACGGTGAAAGCGAGTGCGAGTGTCTCTGTGGAAAGGAAACACTGACCGAGGACATTATACACTCACTCAGACACACATAATGGATGGATGGCCCTCACCTTGGGTCGTGACCTGTGTCCTTTTCTGCTTCTGTAATTGGGGTCATAGTCTGCGGTCTCTGATAGGCTGGATGAGTCTGAGAGAGAGGAGGGGTGAGGTTAGCATGTCAATGAAGACAGAGAGTAAAAAGGTACTGGATGCATGTACACACAGAGAACATTGACATCTTAGTGACCCTGTGAACTAGAATGGGGAGGAGAGTAGTTTATTTTCTTCTTAAATGTGAGTGTAAAGGCTGTGTGTGTGTGTGTGTGTGTGTGTGTGTGTGTGTGTGTGTGTGTGTGTGTGTGTGTGTGTGTGTGTGTGTGTGTGTGTGTGTGTGTAAATATGTGTGTGTATACAGGTGTGTTTCTTTGCACTCACATGTGCTAGGACGGGGGATGATGGTGAGGCGTAGGGTGTTTCCAGCTCGGCGCAGGATATGGGCGAGCTCCCGGTGGGGTAGGGTCACCACAGAACGCCCATCGACCGCCTCCAACCGGTCACCGGGTCGGATCTGACCGCTCCTCGCCGAAGGACTGCCCCGACGCACCGTCACAAACCGGTGAGGGAGGAGCGAGGTGGCTGGAGAGAGAGAGAGAGAGAGAGAGAGAGAGAGAGAGAGAGAGAGAGTGAAGTTCCACAGTTCCACCATCTCATAAACCCCTAATTAGTCCTGTATCATACAGGATCATACAAGAGCACATGTTCCTCAAACCTCAGACACCAAACCATTGGTTGAAGTACAATGCTGCAGTAGAGACTTGTAGATACAGTAGAAACTTTAACACTTGAAGAGAGAGATTGACACTAACCAGTTTCTCACCAATACTTGTATTTTTGTTTGAATTGGTTGCTAAGTAGAGTGAAGAGCTATTGAGTGAGGTCATCTAAAAGGGACACGTGGGAACAGAGAGAGGGGATCTAAATCATCCTGGTTCAGGCCAGAATCCCTCAAAACAAGCTGTAATTAAGCCTATGCTGTTTTTGGCAGGGTTATATAATAAATGACTGCACTTACTCTGTGCACTCTCTCTCTTCCCATCTCCAAAGCTCTCCTCTCCTCCTTCATTTCCCCATCAATCAGCCTATCCCTCCATCCCCCTGACACGCCAAGGACAAGTTTTTGTCCTTCTTCATTTGACAACATTTTCAAGTGCGACATGTCTTCTAACTGTGTGTGTTTCAACCTTTTTTAGTACCAGAGACAAGCAAACACTTGACTTTTATACTCTATACATAATGTAACAATTCCCTCGGTCCATTTCGCTATCCCAATACTGCAGTCCTTTTCTAAACTGTAGGCAAGAAATGTGTTGCATAATTAGCCTACTATTAGCAAAGGACAGCAACCTGGTCTATACTGACCTATTTAAATACACTCTCTCTTTCATACACACACACCAAACCACACACTTTATTCAGTCTATGATGTTTGTGCTTGCTTGACATTTTCCCTGACTGTGAGAAGAACACTGTCCAGCATTTCCCAGCCCCACCTCCCTCAACTCAGTTTACACAACATCACTCACACTGCATTGACTCACCCTCACTGTCATGCACAACATCAGAGACACAGACTGCAGCTAAGGTGGTCCATGGTGTGTGTGTGTGTGTGTGTGTGTGTGTGTGTGTGTGTGTGTGCGTTTGTGTGTGTGTGTGTGTGTGTGTGTGTGTGTGTGTGTGTGTGTGTGCGTGCGTGCGTGCGTGCGTGCGTGCGTGCGTGCGTGCGTGCGTGCGTGCGTGCGTGTGTGTGCTTCTCTGAAAACATGTTAGATCATAACTGAGGATTGACATGGGAAATGGATAATCGTTATACAATGTCATGTCTGTTTCCATGAAAAATGCAATCTCACCCCTACAAAATGAACCAATATTGTTAAAAAGTATTACGCAATAATTCACTGAAATTAAGAAAAGGAACGCATTGACTTCATTCATTAATCTCCTAAACTAACTCAGCTAAAAGACTAGTTAAGGATGATATTGAGAGGCTAGTTAAGGATCTTACCTGACACCCTAGACCCACTCCAATTTGCATATCGCCCCAATAGATCCACAGACGATGCATCGCCATCGCACTGCACACTGCCCTATCCCATCTGGACAAGAGGAATACCTATGTAAGAATGCTGTTCATTGACGACAGCTCAGCCTTCAACACCATAGTACCCTCCAAGCTCATCATTAATCTCGGAGGCCCTCGGTTTGAACCCCGTCCTGTGCAACTGAGTCCTGAACTTCCTGACGGGCCACCCCCAGGTAGTGAAGGTAGGAAACAACACCTCCACTTCACTGATCCTCAACACATGGGCCCCACAGGGGTGCATGCTCGGCCCCTTTCTGTACTCCCTGTTCACCCATGAATGCATGGCTACGCATGCCTCCAACTCAGTCATCAAGTTTGCAGACAACACAACAGTTGTAGGCCTGGTTACCAACAATGACGAGACAGCATACAGGGAGGAGGTGAGATGCCAGGAAAATAACCACTCCCTCAACGTCAACAAAATGAAGAGGCTGATCGTGGACTTCAGGAAACAACAGAGAGAGCATGCCCCAATCCACATCGACGGGACCACAGTAGAGAAGGTGAAAAGCTTCAAGTTCCTCGGCGTACAGATCACCGACGATCTGAAATGGTCCACCCATACAGACAGCGTGGTGAAGAAGGGGCAACAGCACCTCTTCAACCTCAGGAGGCTGAAGAAATTCAGCTTGGCCCCTAAAACCCTAAAAAACTTTTACAGATGCACCATTGAGAGCATCCTGTCGGGCTGTACCACCGCCTGGTACGGTGACTGCCACAACTGCAGTGCTCTCCAGAGGGTGGTGCGGTCTGCCCAACAAATCACCGGGGGCACACTGCCTGACCTCCAGGACACCTACAGCACCCGATGTCACAGGAAGGCCAAAAAGATCATCAAGGACATCAACCACCCGAACCACTGTCTGTTCACCCTGCTATCATCCAGAAAGCGAGGTCAGTACAGATGCATCAAAGCTGGGACCGAGAGACTGAAAAACAGCTTCTATCTCAAGGCCATTAGACTGTTAAATAGCCATCACTAGCCGGCTACCAGCCGGTTACTCAAACCTGCTGTCCAGTTGAAGTCGGAAGTTTACATACACCTCAGCCAAATACATTTAAAATCATTTTTTCACAATTCCTGACATTTAATCCTAGTAAACCTTCCCTGTCTTAGGTCAGTTAGGATCACCATTTTAATTTTAAGAATGTGAAATGTCAGAATAATAGTAGAGAGAATGATTTATTTCAGATTTAATTTATTTCATCACATTCCCAGTGGGTCAGAAGTTTACATACACTCAGTTAGTATTGGGTAGCCTTCCACAAGCTTCCCACAATAAGTTGGGTGAATTTTGGCCCATTCCTCCAGACAAAGCTGGTGTAACTGAGTCAGGTTTGTAGGCCTCCTTGCTGGCACACGCTTTTTCAGTTCTGCCCACAAATATTCTATGGGATTGAGGTCAGGGCTTTGTGATGGCCACTCCAATACGTTGACCTTGATGTAAGTCGCTCTGGATAAGAGCGTCTGCTAAATGACTTAAATGTAATGTAAATGTAATGTCCTTAAGCCATTTTGCCACAACTTTGGAAGTATGCTTGGGGTCATTGTTCATTTGGAAGACCCATTTGCGACCAAGCTTTAACTTCCTGACTGATGTCTTGAGATGTTGCTTCAATATATCCACATAATTTTCCTACCTCATGATGCCATCTATTTTGTGAAGTGCACCAGTCCCTCCTGCAGCAAAGCACCCCCACAACATAATGCTGCCACCCCCGTGCTTCACGGTTGGGATGGTGTTCTTCGGCTTGCAAGCCTCCCCTTTTTCCTCCAAACATAAAGATGGTCATTATGACCAAACAGTTTTATTTTTGTTTCATCAGACTAGAGGACATTTCTCCAAAAAGTACAATATTTTTCCCAATGTGCAGTTGCAAACCGTAGTCTGGCTTTTTATGGCGGTTTTGGAGCAGTGGCTTCTACCTTGCTGAGCGGCCTTTCAGATTATGTCGATATAGGACTCGTTTTACTGTGGATATAGATACTTTTGTACCTGTTTCCTCCAGCATCTTCACAATGTCCCTTGCTGTTTTTCTGGGATTGATTTGTACTTTTCACACCAAAGTACGTTCATCTCTAGGAGACAGAACGCGTCTCCTTCTTGAGCGGTATGACGGCTGCGTGGTCACATGGTGTTTATACTTGTGTACTATTGTTTGTACTGATGAACGTGGTACCTTCAGGCGTTTGGAAATTGCTCCCAAGGATGAACCAGACTTGTAGAGATCTAAAAAAAAAAATCTGAGGTCTTGGCTGATTCTTTTTGATTTTCCCATGAGGTCAAGCAAAGAGGCACTGCGTTTGAAGGTAGGCCTTGAAATACTTCCACAGATACACCTCCAATTGACCCAAATTATGTCAATTAGCCTTCTAAAGCCATGACATAATTTTCTGGAATTTTCCAAGCTGTTTAAAGGCACAGTCAACTTAGTGTATGTAAACTTCTGACCCACTGGAATTGTGATACAGTGAATTATAAGTGAAATAATCTGTCTGTAAACAACTGTTGGAAAAATTACTTGTGTCATGCACAAAGTAGATATCATAACCGACTTGCCAAAACTATAGTTTGTTAACAAGACATTTGTGGAGTGGTTGAAAAATGAGTTTTAATGACTCAAACCAAAGTGTATGTAAACTTCCGACTTCAACTGTACATGGAATCACTGGTCACTTTAACAATGGAACACTAGTCACTTTAATAATGTTTACATACTGCTTTACCAATTTCATATGTTTATACTGTATTCTATTCTAGTGTATTTTAGTCAATGCCCTACGATATTGCTCATCCTAATATTTATATATTTCTTAACTCGATTCTTTTACTTTAGATTTGTGTGTATTGTTGTGTATTGTTAGATATTACTGCACTGTTGGAGCTAGTAACACAAGCATTTTGCTACACCCGCAATAACATTGCTAAATATGTGCATGTGAAAAATAACATCGGCTAAATATTTGCATGTGACCAATAGAATTTGATTTGATTTGAAAAAGCTTCTTACAGGACCATCTGCCAACCTCCTTCCCTCCTCTGTCTCCCTCCTTCCCTCCTCTGTCTCCCTCCTTCCCTCCTCTGTCTCCCTCCTTCCCTCCTCTGTCTCCCTCCTTCCCTCCTCTGTCTCCCTTCTTCCCTCCTCCCTTTCTCTCTATCCCTCCTCTCTCCCTCCTCCTCGTCTCCCTCATCCTGCAATACAGTAACACCCTCTTGCCTGCCTCCGCCGTCTCGCAAAGCCACCTTCTCTCTCTCCTAGGTGTACTGGGCTGTGTGTGGTGACAGCTGGCTGTTCTGTGTTGCCATCCTCATTATATAACCAATCAGACAACATCAACACCCAGAGACAGATACTCATGCATCAGAAATGCCACACTTTCTCCCCTTTCCTCCTCCTAGTCTTAGTATGAAAACCATACAGTACACTAAGTACTTCCTGATCTGTCCCATTGTTGCTGTACAATCAACAAGAGTGTAATCCCAGACTATGATAGTCAGGCAGATGTGGTGTGCGGAGGATCCCATCTGGATAATCATTGTTTTAAATGAGTCAAAGGACTAAGTTCTCTCTCCAGATCTGAGTACAATCTGGGTGACCCAGGCATGAAACTGCAATCAGGTCAAATCAGAGCAGAGTTTTATAAGATAGTGTTATCATGCATAATGCATCAGCAATATGCACGCACACCCACCCACCCACCCACCCACCCACCCACCCACCCACCCACCCACACACACACACACACACACACACACACACACACACACACACACACACACACACACACACACACACACACACACACACACACACACACACACACACACACACACACATTTCCTCTGGCTCTCCTTGTTCTCCTGTCTGTCAGGGGTAATCCCACTGCAGTAAAGTACGCCCAGTAGCAGAGCAGGCTGACTGTGACTGTGACGCGCTGCATTGATCACCGCTCAGTACTGATAACAGTACCTCTACAGCTCCCATGCATCAGGCAATCAGGCGGTGCAGAGATCCCTCCAGCACCGCAGGCCGCATATAGAGGACATGTGTTAAAGCCAGGAGAGGCAGTGGACACCTTTACATGCTTACTAATGCTATTAGCACAACTGATAACTAGCATGATTGCTACGTAGCTACGTCAACAGATGTTACTATGAAACCTGCTACTGCCATTACTACTGTACTACCATACCTGCTGGCTGCTACCTAAGCTGCCACTGTTAAACTGCTAACACTACCACTACTGTTGCAATTACTAATGTTACTACTACTGATTCTTTTACCAGTAACATAACCACTTGTAGGATTACATCCTCAAGCTACTGCTTACAGTATTACCATGAACGGCTCAAACGCCAATGGTGCCCGAGGAAACAAAGGACGAGAAACATATCGCAGCTGTTGAACTAATTGAAAGCATCTGTTGCATATCTGTAATGTTAATTTAAATGAAACAAAATTCTCTCTCTCATGCACACACACACACACACACACACACACACACACACACACACACACACACACACACACACACACACAGTGTGACAACTCGAGCAAAACTTTGACAGACAGCATTCAACCAGAAACCAGAAAGCCAAAACACGTACATATAAATACCACCACTATCCAAAGCTAAGTGCATTAAACGTAAACTACGCAACATAATTACGTTTGGAGTCCTTGACAGTTTTCAAAGCAGACTGTAGTCTTTCCAACATGACTCTTTGAATAGCATACGTAGCGTAAAAGAAAATCCTGAATTCCTTTAAAACAGCCTTTAGATGCTTAGATCCAAATGCCTGGGAGTGAGATCAATAGGAAACAATCAACTAAAACATATCACTGGTGTTGCTCCGCTGAGGAAAGGTTCAGCGTAGCGTCTCACTGAAGTCAGAGAGAGGGTGGAAGGGAGAGAGAGAGAGAGAGAGAGAGAGAGAGGAGAGAGAGTTTTAATCTTTAGAGAAACCCGACTGAACCCTTTTACTGCAGAGCGAATGGGTGTGGAAAGCGATAGAGGGGGCGGGTGCTCACGAGAGGGAGAGTGAGGTGAGGTATCTAGAAATGAATAGATTATGGGAGGAGCGAGATACAGAAAGAGAGAGGGAGGGGTGGAGAGGGAGAGAAGAGTTATTGAGATAAGACAGGGGTGAAATGTGGGTGAGAGAGAAGATAATGGAGCGAGAGACAGCCTTTGTCCCGTCGAGGCGAGAAAACGAAAGACCTACAACCTTAATCCTGCTACGACAACGTTCATGTATGGTAGCTTAGCCCGTAAAGAAAACTGAACTGCATTAGAGTTGAATGGTCAGAGGGGCAAATACAAAGAGAGGAGAGAGGAGAGAGATAATTAATCACATGGAATGGATAGTAGACTGTGTTATCATTTGCACCAGGTCTCTCCAACCCTGTTCCTGGAGAGCTACCGTCCTGTAGGTTTTCACACCTATCCTCATCTAGCGCACCTGATTCTAATAATTAGCTGTTGACTGTGAATTTTCTGTTGATTTCTGGGAGTCCCTACTCCCTAAGTTGTTGATTTGTTGTGCTTGCAAGTTGGCTAGCAGCAGTTCTCAGCTGTTAGCGGTTTCTTACTGCAGATAAAAAACGATGATTGCCATCATTTCTACGAGTCATTACTGAATTATTTTATGGAACAAAGCAAACAGCAAACCTTGTAAACAATTCATGGTAACCTTGTAAACGTTTAATTTACACCTGGTGTTTATTTGAAACGGGCGTTTATTTGCTGAAATGTGTGCTGTTGCCTGGCTATTAAAAGGGACAGGTGGCTATTTGAGACTCGCCATTTAATTGAAGTTTTACGCTATATAATTAGTGCCCTCTAGCTAATAGCTAATCAGGTGGGATGTTTTCCCCTTCACAGCCATAATGATTACACAAACTAGCTTCATTGATGAGACAATCTACTTTCTTTTTCTCACAAATATTTTTCTTAATATTAACAACATTTGAAATACATATTTTGATAGACCAAAGTGCTATCACGCCATGTAAAGGGAACAACCTACTAATGATTTCATATTTTCCGAAAAATCCAAACAACTAGATTTATGTCAACTCCGTCAGACAAGATAAAAGGCATTTCATTTTGACATTTATTGCCCAACAAGTGTTTAACCTTTTCACCCGTTCCAAATATCTCCAACGGTTCCACCAGCGCAACTTTTTTTCTTTGTGTGAACGTGATGTCAGAATGCGCTCATTGTTCCAAAATGTGATTGTTACCCAACAGGAAAGTTAACCGTCGGCGACCCTCAAATGATGTCGTTGCTACTTCTGTGACAATCTGAACAACGCATCCAGAAATAAACTGCTCACATCGAGGACAATGTAAAGACTGTTTGTAAAAAATAAATAAAAATGTCCAGCTCAAACGCTGACTGTTGCGTCAATGGTAACTGGACATTCTAATGAAGTGTTCTAATCACCGGTTTGAGGGTACGCTGCGGGGACCACTGTAAAACGATCACACCCGTGTGTTCGTACGCGTCACAGGGTTAAAAGCCTTTATGGTTTCATTCTCACAATAGATTATTCAAATATGCAATACAAATCTTCAAACTTCTTTTTGTTTTTATTTTATAGCGCTACATAATGTTCCAGGGCAATTTTTCGTTCGCATTTTGGCATGTTTTCTAGATTCAGAACATAAAACAACATTTATAAAGCAAACATTAGATCTAGCCCATCAAACACGTCAATAGTTTAAGCATACGTTGCAGAACAGTGATTAAAATGTGTTAAGGGAGTTGACAAGCCACTGACAGAGTTGACAACAAATACTTAAAACAGACATATTTTTGCCTCTAAAAAAATAAAAGTTCAAAATAAACATTTGTAAAATATAGAAATTATGTTTTATTCCCCAATTAAAACATCACCATTCTATCAGAGCTTTCAGCAATCTGACGGAGTTGACGTTAGACAAAATTCTGACAGAGTTGATGTTTTACGGAGTTGACAAAAATGTAATTTGTCTTCTTCATTCAAGTGGTATACAAAGTAGCAATTGTATTTTTCATCAGTGGCTTCATGTCTCTAAAACCTAATTAAAATATTTGAACCAAAATTCATATCCTATCTTAATGTATCAAGCAGATGGAGTTGACAGTTTATGGTTGTGACCATGGTGATTTCAATATTGTTTGTTTAAATCTATCAAAAGTAGAGAACTTTCCAGACCATGAGTGGTCTTGCTGCACTGGATGTAATGAAGACAAGAAGAAGGGGTCCTTATGGTGTCATGACCCTGCTATTCCTGATTCATTTAGGATTTTAGACAAATCTGACTGAGTTGACCAAATCCCACGACACATTTTTTAGAAATCACAGTTTTGAGAGAAATATTATTTAAAGTCAGAGAGGGCTATTGCAAGAAACTACAAATATCCCTTTTCAGTTAATATTCATTATTGCCAGTTGTTGAATTTTAAAAACTTTTTTGGAGGGTTTGAAATTGGGATCCCTTTCTCCAGATAAGGGCATTTACAGGTATAGAGCCAACGTGGAAATGCATAATATAGAAAATATTTAGAAAATTCCAAAAGCAAATTCCCCTAAATATAATTTGTAAGCTTAAATAATGCAACAAAATCTAAATTGGTTAACTGTAAAAAATAAAATGTTTCTAACCGGACAAGAATTGTTCTAACTTTCAAGAATCTCTGTGCTGTTAACTAAATGTAATAGAGATGCAGTGTACTGTGTAGGGTTACAGAAGCATTACGACTATGAGTGTAAAGCAGTGTGTTATCATCAGAAGGTTATGCTGTGGGAGGCAAATGGAGCTGACCGGCTGATTTAGATAAGAGCACTGACACATATGAAACCCTGTGTGGCTTAGGTCCTAATAGTCCTGTGGTATGGGGCTTCACGCTGGATAATCTCACTATCGATTCCATTGATTTTCATGAGGTGCAGCGAGTTCACATGCGATACCCCCCCCCACACACACACACACACACACACACACACACACACACACACACACACACACACACACACACACACACACACACAAATATTCATCAAATGCACTTGCACACTTGGGCACCAGCACACAAAATATTACACCCTATAACAACAATATAGCACCTTGATACAGACAAGGATGAACGCACACACACGTGCGCACACGCACAACACCCCAGCTTTAGCATAACGATGATACACGTAGTGCTGTAATGCTGTCATCGGACTGTTACTGTGTTTTCTGACTCCATAGTATATGTAGTGCTGTTCAAAACACTAAATACATAACGAGCAGGACGATGTCATCATGGGACTACTGGGGGTGGGGAGGTCTGTCTTTACGTGACAGAGACCTATGACTCAACATCATGACTCAGTGACTGTCATGCAGCCATCATAATATATTCAACATCCTACAGAACAGTATGGCCAATTGGGAAGCTTTTCTCTTCAAGCTGAAGGCCATCTTTTCACTGGGTGACGACATTTATTAAGGGACACGATAAGGGATTTGGTCTGAAAAGGTATGCTTCCTATTTTCTGCAATAACTCCATGACAATACCTAACCATTCAAGAGAGGGGGGAAATTGGGAGAAGTGAAAGTCATCAATCCAACCAATTAGAAGACGCAACGTGGCAAGTGTCCTGCTACAAATCAATCAGTTCTCACCTTTCCTGTTCTCTACATCCTCTGAAGCGATGACAAATCCGAACCCCTCTCCTGGCTTCCTCCTCAGCTCCACATCAAATCCCCGGGGCACACGGTTCCGTCCCCCTCCCTCCTGCCCTGGTCCTGGGATCACCACCTCCCTGTCCCCCTCATCCTCCATGCCCTCGTTCAGCCAGTCTTTGGGCTCCATGGTGAGGGTGACTGGGACTGACTCCAGGAAACTGGTGCTCTGGACCAGAGAGGAGCGCACCATGGCCGGGGGAGGAGGGGTGGAGGAGGGACGGGGTAGGATCAGGACGTCCGCAGGGGGTAAAGGATTGTAGTCTGATGTCACGGGTGGAGGATGGAGGTAGAGGAGTGGTGAGGGGACTCTTTGCATAGAGTTGGGGGAGATGGAAGAACGGTGTGAACCTGAAGAAGAGAAATAACATCACTAAAGACAAAGGAATTCTTGAGAAACGTTTTGAGTCTCTATTCATCACTTGTGCTGAGAATATAGTCATAAATAAAATAAAACTCTTGAGAACAATTTTGCAGGAAACTAGCTCATGTTCTTACCTCTTCTGTGAACCAATAAGACCACTTCTCCTTGTTTGGTGTGTTCCTGGAGAACCTGTTGTACCTTGGATGGAAAAGCATCACTTTATTATCTCTGATCTAAATGTCCCTATACTTATTCTCCATCTCTATCCTTATCTTCTTTCTCTGCTCTTTTCCCTCCTCAGTACCTGTGCAAAGCTGAGACTCTGGACGTCTGCTCCGTTGATCTTCATGATGGCATCCCCTGGCTGTAGGGAGGAGCACTGCTTCCTGTCCCAGACCCTCTTGACAAGGGCCAGCCTGCCCCCCTGTCCCCCGGCCGTCACACTGAAACCCATTCCCCCTCCACCCTCACACTGAGCCAGGGCCACTGGCACCAGCTCCCCTCCACTTCCAACCCCAAAGCCACTGCCCAGACTCATCGCCCCGGGAGACGAGATGCTTATGGGGCTGCCGCTGCCGCTTGTATTGCCATGGAAGCCATTGAAGCTGAGGTGGGGGCTGTCAGGGGTGGGAGGGGGTCTCAGCAGGGAGGCCTGGGGCCTGATGAGGCGGGAGTACGCCCCTCCACCAGGGGAGGACGAGAGACGGGGTGTCTCTGACTGGGGAATGGGCAGTCTGGACACAGGGAGGGTGGAGGAGGTGGACAGGGCGCTCTCAGACAGGTCACTCTTAGAGGTTCTGTAACGCAGGGGCTGAGGGGGGGTAGAGAGGGAGTTATTGTTGTGGTTACGGATCATGAATGCCCTGCAGAGAATGAAAAGACAAAGAAAGACAGTCAGGGTTCTCCATGAGAGTAAATTACCTCTAAATGACATTGTGTGTGTGTATATATCAGTGTGTGTGTGTGTGTGTGTATCTGCGTGTTCTACCATACCTGTGTGAGCCGATGGCTGAGACCACTTCGCTGTCACTCTGGCAGTTGTCAGTGGCCTGCAGGCGGGCGAGGCCCCTCAGTGAGCGGGGTGGGCGGACCGGGGGGGTGGTGGGAGTGATGCTACCACTGGATTGTCTGTATGAGGGTGGTGTAGGGGAAGTGGAATCAGATAGGTAGCGACTGGAACGTCTGTACGAGGGTGGGTCAGCGGAGTGAGCAAGATGACCGCTGGAGTGTCTGTAAGAGGATGGTGGTTGGGTAGCTGTGGAGGTGGCATTCCCATTGGCATCCAGTCCTGGCCTCACTCCTGGACCCATATAACCCACCTCATCGTGGTGAGAAAGGACCCCGTTGAGATTATGATCCTGGGTCTGGGTTGGGGCTGTGGATGGGCGGAGGAGGGGGAGGCGCTGGTGTGAGGGCTGGGGCTGGGTGGTGGTGGGTGGGAGGAAGGGGTCACAGATGTCGGTGAACCCAGGATGGGGCTGCTTGGGGCAGCCGTCGGGGTTGTAGAGCATGGGGTATCCTCCGGAGGACCATGTCCACACTGTGGCCCACAGGAACTGCCTTCAGCATCTCTACCACTTCTTTGTGGGACGTTCCCAGGACACAGACACCGTTGATGTAAACCAGGATATCTGCTGTATGGACAGATAGGAGAGGTTGAGAGGGAGGTCTGGGGAAGTTATCACATTGCATTAGTATACATTTCAAACCTACACTCTGTACTGTACTTTACAAATAATTTGAAGGGACACAACAATGTACTGTAGTTCATAAATGGTATACTATCTTCGTATACTCTGGTGTACATGTGTTTTTGGGTGTGTGTAGTAGTATTTCATATTTTATTGGGATCCCCAATTAGCCGCTGTCTTGCTTTCTGGGCTCCAAACAGGAAACAAAAAGACAAATAAAATACATAATATAATATACATAATACTACATAACACTACATAATACTACTGGCTGAGAGAATGCCAAGAGTGTGCAAAGCTGTCATCAAGTCAAAGGTTGCCTACTTAAATATATTTTGGGTTGCTATATGATTCCATATGTGTTATTTCATGGTTTTGATGTCTTCACTATTATTCTACAATGCAGAAAACAGTCCAAATAAAGAAAAACCCTGGAATGAGTAGGTGTCTAAACTTTTGACTGGTTCTGTACGTGTGTTGATTGATGCATTGGGTGACAGATTATGGCATTCAAACCATTGGGATTAGGGATTGATTGAGATGTACTCCCACTACTATAATCCCACTACTATAATCCCACTACTATAATCCATCTCCAGTCAGGAGAGAGAGAATGACAGAAAGAGAGATTGAGGGAGAGGAGGGAGAGAAAAATGTATATATACAGAACAAAAACTATTTCTAAGATTTCAAATCAAATCAAATCATATTGGTCACATGGTTAGCGGATGTTATTGCGAATGTAGCGAAATGTTTATCAAATTTGACAGAGTTACAGTTCATATAAGGAAATCAGTCAATTGAAATAAATGCATTAGGCCCTAATCTAATGATTTTACATGACTGGGCAGGGGCATAGTATTAGTTGGGCCTGGGAGGGCATTTACGAGGAACATGATATCAACATTGGCCCAGTTATGATACCGGAAGCAGAATCTAACATATCCCTAGAAAAGTCTGTTTTCTACTATCAAAGAAAATTTTAAATGCATTTTTGCTGTTTCAAATCACATTCTCAATCCATTCACAACTTTACAACTTTGCATAAATGACAATCATCTCTGTATATTGTCCTGTCCCTCCCCTCCCTTCTTCCTCCTCTCTCCTACCTGTGTTGAGAGCTCCAGGTCCCCCTGGCGTGACACTGTAGACCTGAAGGAACTCCCTGGCTCTGCTGCCCCCCACAATGTTGAAACCAAACCCCCTGGGACCTTTAGAGAAGCGTGTGTGGATAGAGAAACCCCTCAGCTCCCCTGGCTCGTCTGTGAACCCTGGTACTGAGAAAGAGCAATGGAGGGATGGAAAGAGAGGGGGGGAAAAGATATAGAAAAGAGCGAGAAGGGCAAAGAAACACAGAGAGAGAGGCTTTACAACAGGGAGGGAGAAAGACAGAGAGGATTTGTGCAATTGGAAGGTAAAGAGGAAATAAAGGTCACTATGAAGAGGTTGAGAGAACAACAGAGAGAGAGAGAGACAGGGAGAGGTTGCACCCTGTGTGTGTGAATGTGTAAACTGCTTAGAATGTGCCACTTTAGAGCTGAGTTGAGAGATGCACAACACTGAAAACTCATGGCCAGATGGCACTTAGTGCAAAACGTTTAGGAATAAATAGACATGCAGGCAAAGTGTTTTTTTCCGTCCTGTCATAATGTCCCACAGAGAAGATTCAAGCTCCTTGAAAGGAAACAAACTCTCTGGCTGATATGTATCGTCCCCTGCTGGTTACAACAGTACACTGCAACCCACTCAACAGATTCAGACCAGCTTTACTCGTGATATTATGGCAGATGGGATTTCTCACTGCTATAATCAGCTAGAATGGTCAAATGTTTATGTATTATTGTGTTATCAGTGAATCACATAACATAATTATGATAGTAGGTTGTCAGTGTCATGCCCAACACATGGCCTCTGTCAGACATAGCAGCTAGCAAAATGGCTCCCTGCGATTAGTTCCAGGTTCTGGCTTGCTGTTATCGGGTTAGGGCTTAATCACGACACAGTATCTAAATTCTACTAAAAGCTCATTTCATTTCATTTGACTCTATTAACAAGCTCACTGTGCCTATGGTCCTATGATCCTAGTCTAATCAATGTACAGACAACATTATTAGGCAGTGCAACGGTTAAACCATCATTTCTCAAACTCGGTCCTCGGGACCCCAAGGTGTGCACATGTTGGTTTTTGCCCTAACACTACACAGCTGATTCAAATCATCAAAGCTTGATGATTAGTTGATTATTTGAATCAGCTGTGTAGTCCTATGGCAAAACCCAAAACGTGCCCCCCTTGGGGAAACCCTGAGTTAAACGCTCCAGCAGTATTTCCCTGGGAGAGAGCTCACATGTATTTTTGTCAAGCGTTGTCTCTCTGCTGCTCTGTGCACGAGGCTCCTGCCAGCTGGCCATCTTGGAGTTATGGCTGAAAGAGAGTGACAGATAGGCCACCTCAAAGTCACCAATCAATCACCATGGTAATGCTATATAACAGTATTTACAAGTCAACACATTCAAGATTTAGAGGAAACTGATCCCGGACCAGTCAAAGAGAGCGTCTATCCATTTAGAATAGTCACTCACTCTATGTAGAAAGGCTCTCCTGAGTCGCTGTAGGCCACCTCCCAGTTTTTAGGCATCACTGCTTGCACCCTGGCACGGGTGCTGCCATGGCCATTCTCCATGGTACTGCCATCCCCTCCAATGGACCCTCTGGACAAGGAGACGGGATGTGCATTGCTGATACCCACTAATCCACCTGGAGCGTCAATGAAGAGGACAGTGAAAATGATGTCACTGAAAACTTGTGTTTGACACATCTTACTATAGAAGATAGTATAGCCTACACTCAGTGAAAATAGAACCGTTGAATAACTTACTCTCTGAAATCATGGACATTGGCTACACTGAATGTAGTTTACAGCTTTAAATCCACATGTACAGATCCAGATCCATTGAGTTAAGCGTTTCAAAAATCGCAAAAGGCAAGGCATGTCCTGCTGTTTATTGAGGACAGTTTAGTAACACTATGGTTCCCTCCAACCTCGACACCAAGCTCAGAGCCCTGGGTCTGGTCACCCCCCACTGCAACTGGACTTCCTGACCAGGGCAGACCACAGGCTGTGAGGATTGGGAACAACACCTTCTCCACACTGGTTCTTAACACAGGAGGCCCCCCAGGAGTGTGTCCTCAGTCCTCTGCTGTACTCCCTGTTCAAATTCGGCATGTCGCCCTGGGTCCTCTCCAAATACTACCGTTGCACCATCGAGAGCGTTCTGACCGGTTGCATCATGGCCAGGTGCGGGAATTGCTCCGTCCATGGCAGCAAGGCCCTCCAGCACGTGGTGAAGATGGCCCAGAACATGACTGGGCTCCCACCCATCCATGGGCTCCCACCCATCCAAAACATCCCCTTAAAACAGTGCCTGAGGAAGGCACACAGCATCATGAAGGACCCCACACATGAGCTGTTCTCTCCCTTACTGTTGGGCAGGCGGTATCTGAGCATGAGATCTGATACCAACAGGCTCAGAGACAGTTTCTATCTACAAGCTATCAGACTGCTGAACACTTGAACTGGACTGACCACCTGCTCTGATTCTCCACATCTTAGCACACATGCACTCAATCATGCACACACCCACGGAGACACACACACACACACACACACACACACAAACACACACACACACACACACACAGGTATATATGCATTCATACTACACACACGTCACAACTGCTGCTATCAGAATCTTATTGTACGGCTCAGTTTATACACTACCCCCCATGCCCCCCTTCCCCAAAACACATGTAAATATTGTACTATAAATTGTGCCTTCCAGTACTTTAATTATGCTCAAATGTTGATTCTATTCTACTGTCATTTACTTTATGTTCATATTCTTATTTTTTACTATTTCTTATTGTTGTTGCATTGTCGAGAAGGAACTTGCATATAAGCATTTAGTTGGATAATGTAAACCATGCGTATCCCGTACATACGACTAATACAACTTCAAAACTATATGTAAACAGCTTTTCCCGACCGTCCTGTCCTTTAGAATGTAGCAGGCGTGGGAGGATGTAGCCTGCTGCACACCCAGAGCTGCAGTCAGAGCCAGCCCAGCAAGCGCTCTGTTCAGCACCACCCGACCTGGCGATAGATGACTCAGCAGCACAGGTCAGGACCATGGACAACTCCCTGCTCTCTGCCTGTTCCCTGCCTGCCACACAGCCTAGCCTGCCCGTGGTTAGCTAGGCCCTCCTCTGGAGCAGGTCCAGCGATCGATGCAGCCCCAGACCCACAAAGAGCTAGGAGCATACTAATCATGCCCATCATTGATTAATTTGGCCATCAAAAATTCGGAGGTACAGAGGGACAAGGCAGTCTATACAGTTTACGGTAGCTGTTGGCCACCATACTTAGCTAGATAAAATGGCGGAAAACAAATCACACATTTTGGCAACTTAAAATCACAAAAAGGTTTTGAATTAAACATGATTTACTGCCACAACTGTTACTACTACTACTACTACTACTACTACTTATAATTACTACTAATACAACTACTACTTATTACCACTATATGACTGTAGTAGATTGGTCACCCATATAGCCTTACGGGACAGTCTGTCTTTGGTAAACCTGCCTGACAGGCCAGAATCTTCCTCGCTGTTCTCCCCCTCCTCGGCTGCTTTCTCCAGGTTGCTAAGCGACTTGCTGCGTGTTCGGAAGTTCCGGAGCAGGTTGCGGTGTTCCTGGTAGGTGATGGGAGGACTCTCTGGACCAATGTGTACTGGCCGGGGGGTGCCGTAGTAGTTCCCTGGGAGAAAACAGGATGGGAGAGAGAGTGACGTATAAAGTGAGGTAAATAGATATATTTGTATTGTTAGAAGCATATTGGTACTTTTGGCTTTTGGTCTTTTGGGGGCAAGAATAAAAATACATAAATAAATAAAACAAATAAGATTGTGAAAAGGATAAAAAGGATAAGGAGGTAAAGCGATGTCATCTAGAGATGGAGATCCCAAACACACAGTTGAAATGGCTATCATTGTATGAAATATAGAAAATACAGGAAATCCTAAATATGATGACAGCAGTGTTCCAGTGCAATGCATGCATCACATAGATTTACCATCCAACTTAGGGATCAGTACAGTACAGTACACTTTTACCTTCTTCAATTATATCCTTCTGTTGTGGCAGCTACAGTACAAATCAAATGACTTCAATCTATTTCTCCAGCTCCAGCACAGAGAAACATTAGGTTGCTGATGTACTCGTCAAGGTTATCCCACCATAGTGTAACAGTACCGCAGACCCGCTGATTCTCCAGGCTGCTTTACAGGAGCCGTACCGCCATCAATGTCACATGTGAGGCAAAGTGAAGATGGCATTTATTGTGCCCCTTAAACTTATATGAATTATGCATGCTAATCCGGGGTTGCTTTTTTAATCAGAGGAAGCGGTCCAACTTTAACCCTCCCCTGACTGGGGTGGGTTGTGCAGGTTGGAGCGACTGAGACCTGTTCATTAACTACATGGATGTAATAAGGCTTCCTCTGAGAAAATGTTCTTATATCCCATTATATTAATGATATTCACCAGCCATGTGCCTGCCTGGTAAGGGACTGTGTGGACTGGTTTGTGGGTTAACCCTCTACCCCTTTAGATAGACTAGCGTCCTCTATCTGCAATATACAATATGCTACCTACAGTGTGTTGATCATGAAAGAATGTCTATGAAATTAAATGCAGTTGAAGTCAGAGGGAGACGACTTAGCGAATAAATACCTCTCCTCTCCTCACCTTTGAACTTGCCGCTCTCCAGAAGAGCTCCTGACTCCTCCAAAGAGAAGAACTCTTCTATGGAGACAAAGTTGTAGTCCACCCCTGAGATCTCCCCATCATGGGGCAGTCTGGTCGTGCCTGGAGAGTGAGCCAAGAGAAAGTTACACATCCCAATCTGTCTCCACAGTTCACTGTTAGAACTTAATGCATTAGCATACCCCTCATGAAATGCAACAAAAAGTATTGAAACTGATACTGTATATAGCATGTGCAATTAGGATATGTACAGTCACCTAATACGTTGCAAGGACTCATTCTGTGTGCAATAATAGTGTTTAACATGATTTTTGAATGACTACCTCATATCTGCACCCCACACATACAATTATCTGTTAGCTCAGTCGATATGAGTATGATGAAGTTATTAATTACACTTTGGATGGTGTATGAATACACCTAGTCACTACATATATAAAAAATACAGGTGTCCTTCCTAACTCAACACATCACAGAGTACCACTCTTCATATTTTCAAGCATGGTGGTGGCTGCATCATGTTATGGGTATGTTTGTCACCTGCAATTGAGTTTTTTTAGGGATAAAAATAAACGTAATAGAGTTAAGCACAGGCAAAATCCTAGAGGAAAACCTGCTTCAGTCTGCTTTCCAACAGACACTGGGAGACAAATTCACCTTTCAGCAGGACAATAACCTAAAACACAAGGTCAAATATACGCTGGAGTTGCTTAACAAAACGACATTGAATGTTCATCAGTGGCTATGCTACAGTTCTGACTTAAATTGGTTTGAAAATCTATGGAAAGACTTTAAAATGGTTGACGATGATCAACAACCAACCTGACAGAGCTTGAAGAATTCAAAAAATAATAAACTGCAAATATTGTACAATCCAGGTGTGCAAAGCTATTGGAGACTTACCCAGAAAGACTCACAGCTGTAATCGCTGACGAAGGTGATTCTAACATATATTGACACAGGGGTGTGAATAATTATGTAAATGAGATATTTTTGTATTTCATTTTCAATAAATGTGTAAAAATGTCTAAAAACATGTTTTCACTTGTCATTGTGGGTTATTGTGTAGACAGGTGAGAGAAAATGGTATTAATCAATTTTGAATTCAGGCTGTAACACAACAAAATGTGGAATATGTCAAGGGATATGAATAGTTTCTGAAGGCACTGTAGTCTACAGCACTTCATATTCATATTCTTTCTTAGAGATGAAAGGAATGTCAGATATCAGATCATAATTTGATCACTCTGTTGTTGCTGAGAATTTTCCTGCACCACAGGATTAACAGAAATTCAGTGAAAACCCGCAATAACACACGGCTATATTAACAGTACTGCACTTTTCATGTAGCCTAATTTTGGCCAGCTAATTGCCTAACCACTGATCAAGCGCCATTTTACATCAGCAGAAAAGTGTGAATGGACTAAACTTGTTGCAGCAAAAAATTAACTAGTCAAATTAAGATCCAATATCTGTAGGTTGATTAGTAGCCTTTTACACTGGTACCCGTATGTATACGGGTTGAAAATTGCAGATTTGGACACTGATAAGTGCCTAAATTGGAACACAGTGGCCGTACAGTAACATGCTATATAAATGACCTCAGAGCTCAGGCTCTGTGCTTCACAGCTCTGTATGGGTTTTGACTGACAGGCTTTCTGAACTTGAGCATCGCACATGACAAGAAGTTGCCCCCGTCCCTCCCGCTAATTGGGCAACTTTAGTAAAAAAAAAAACATTTTTGGAAATCTGACTGAGGGAAATGCTGTAAATTAAGAGGATTATAATAAATACTGCTTTTGATGTCATACAAGCAAGCCAAACACCCGTGAGTCCAAATGTGCATTTCACATTTCATATCATAAAACTTGTGTAATATACAGTGCCAACATTTATGATCACTATGTTAGATGTGGAGCTACAAGATGTCATGGCGTTATACCCTAGGTTTAATAGCTACCATGGTTATGCATATGCTTTCCATATTTCTTCTGTAAGAAACATTTCATATAGCACCATCCATATATGCCAATTCCCACGAGTGTAAGGAGTTAAATCAATTACTTACTTGTTACATGTCAGCATGGGTGAAACTTGCTTGTAAACCTTCCAAAAGAAACCCTAATCAGGCCTCAGTCTGAAATGAATCCCCTCCAAACAACAAGCTCCGGTCAAATTCCTGTCCTTCTCCTTCTCCTGGAGGACCACATACTGTATCATAGCAGAGTGGGGCCAGTAGGAGGGAGTCAAACCCAGTTACTCCATAAAACATATGATTAATGCACTGCTGTCTCACCATCAGGGAGGGCACAGCACTCCACACTACAATGACAATGACACAAAGACACACAACACTGCCTGCCTCTCCTCTTCATACCCTGTTAGAGCGAGGTAATACGTCCCAATCAGCAACAGAAGATGAGGCTCTGTCTCTAATAAAACATCTGATAACAAATCTCCTGATGGCCTCTGACGTGTGTAGAATTATTCTCCTCCCCTCAGGACAGAGTAGACTCATTAATGCTAATACTGAGGAAGTAGGAAATGTGTGTGTGTGTGTGTGTGTGTGTGTGTGTGTGTGTGTGTGTGTGTGTGTGTGTGTGTGTGTGTGTGTGCATGTGTGTGTGTGTGGCTAGGACTCATTACCAATGCCCTCCTCTGAGATATATATGACATGTCAGCAGGAGATAGCTGGGATTATTGACATATTTCTCCATGCGTCTCCCCTCAGGCCCCCCACTGATCCCATGGGCCAGGGGAGAGAGGGAGAGAGAGGGAGAAAGAGTGAGAGAGATAGGAGGAGTTTTAGGAGTAGATGGGTAATTAAGCAGAGCTTCTTATCAACACCAAGACACAGCTGTCAGTCAAAGACAGAACAGGAGTCAGAAGTTGTCATGATCAAACCCACAGTGGGCAAAACTGACAAGCCAACATCACTACAGGCCAACATCACTACATGCCAACATCACCACAGGCCAACATCACTACAGGCCAACATCACTATATGCCAACATCACTACAGGCCAACATCACTACAGGCCAACATCACCACAGGCCAACATCACCACTGGCCAACATCACCACTGGCCAACATCACCACAGGCCAACATCACCACTGGCCAACATCACCACAGGCCAACATCACCACTGGCCAACATCACCACTGGCCAACATCACCACAGGCCAACATCACCACTGGCCAACATCACCACTGGCCAACATCACCACAGGCCAACATCACTACTGGCCAACATCACCACAGGCCAACATCACCACAGGCCAACATCACTCTGTCTAATGACTGGATGCACCACAACAACCCATAGAGACGTTAGGTAGCTGTCTACTGCCCGTCCTCCCTCGAGGCCCGTCCTCCCTCGAGGCCCGTCCTCCCCCGAGGCCCGTCCTCCCCCGAGGCCCGTCCTCCCCCGAGGCACGAACGCACGTCTGCTTTTCATTTAATTCTGCCTCGAAATTATTGATAAATGACTTGCATTTACTTAATTCTGTTTAGCGTTAAAAAAAATCATGTCATGCTCTTATGGAGAGTCACTGTGTGTAAACATATTTCTCCAGGGGCAACATAATGCAGAGTAGAGTACACAGTATGTTTTAAATAGCGAGGGGTTTGAGATACTTTCAAAGGAAAATGCACATCCATTATTTCTCAGGTCTTCTAAGAACCAAAGACAAATACAGTGAGGATATCCACACACTGACTTTGTTCAAATAGCAATTCACATTTTTCCTTTTGCATATATTTCAAAATAAAATATTATAAACATGAACCACTTAATTTAAAAAGGCAATACATCCAAAAAAACATGAATATAATACGATGCAACTTATTATCCACTGCTAACTGCCAGCTAGGCCACGGTTTGCCACCTCATCTTAAAAACATATTGATCTGAGACAGTAAATCAGGCCTAGCAAAGTACATAAGAGGCTTTCAGATTTTCTCAATTGATACACCAATCACCCCCGTCTGTGATCTACAGTTGCTAACTATCTTCATTTACCTCAACGCTTTTACATGTGTGTAAATAACACATTTCATTCCCCCAATAGGTTGTTTGTGTCCTGGAATATTAGGAGAAGCAGAGATGCATATCAGGAAGTAATACAAGAGTGTAATTTGAGCTGACTTGCTCGTGTTTTTGCAAGTGGGCTAAA